>NW_010398347.1:49075-77268 GCF_000710305.1 Buceros rhinoceros silvestris
GAAAGAGTCACAGAATCACAGAATCATCTGGTTGGCAGAGACCTTTAAGATCATCAAGTCCAGCTGTTCCCCCTGCACTGCCAGGGTCCCTACACCATGTCCCTCAGCACCACATCCACACGGTTTTTAAACACCTCCAGGGATGGGGACTCCACCACCTCCCTGGGCAGCCTGTGCCAATGCTTAATAACCCTCTCTGTAAAGAAATTTTTCCTAATATCCAACCTAAATTTCCCCTGGCACAACTTAAGGCCATTCCCTCTTCTCCTGTCATTTGTAACGTGGGAGAAGAGACCAACCCCTACCTCCCCACAGCCTCCTTTCAGGAAGTTGTAGCGAGTGATAAGGTCTCCCCTGTGCCTCCTTTTCTCCAGACTAAACATTCCCTGTTCCTCACAAGACAAGTTCTCCAAACCCTTCACTAGTTTCGTTGCCGTTCTCTGGACACACTCCAGCACCTCAATGTCCTTCTTGTAGTGAGGGGCCCAAAACTGGACACAGTGTTCAAGGTGTGGCCTCACCAGTGCTGAGTACAGGGAAAAATCCCTTCCCTGCTCCTGCTGGCCACACTATTTCTGGTACAAGCCAGGATGCTATTGGAGAGACTGAAAGCTAATGGAGAAAGAGAGCATAGAACCAAAATATTTCTAAGTAAAGCGAAAAATTTTAAAACCATATTTACTTTCAGCATGCTTTCCAGCTGGACTCAGGCTATCCTCTCTGTGTGCGGGTCCAGGCCAGGATGCCGTTGGCCTTCTTGGCCACTGCTCGTATTCAGCCGGCTGTCAACCAACAATATGTGCAGTTGGAATCAGTGGTCTGGGATGAGGACAACAGAAACAAGTTTTTCTATGTAAAAATAATTTCCTTTCAGGAATTGGCACTTCTTCTAAATCAGCATGTCAAAATAATTTACCTTTCCGGTGATTTGGTAGTTAGTTTTATCGATGTTAGATTTCTTCAGCTCAAAGCAGACGAAACAAATCATATGGTGCACTCAGCGTGGCTCACTGAAACGTGCTGCTTGTCCTTTTGCCACACGTCTTGGTTTCTCCTGCATGCTCTGGCACCAGGGTGCTGCCGCAGCAGCTGCCTGCAGAGTTACCTTAGAGACCAGAAAAGGCGAATGACCTGCATTGCTATTCCTCTCAGCGGAGGATGGATTAGACAGAGCCCTGCCAATCCCCTGTGGCTCAGAAACTGCGTGGAGACCTGTGAGCCACTTTTTCAAGAGCTGTAATTGAGAGTAGCTAGGCTGGCAGGGAGGGCGTAATCTGTTTGGGTTTGGGCAGATGTATTGCAGCTAATTACAGGATTTTTCTGTCGATTGGAACGGAACTGTATTTTAAGGTTAGAGTCAGATTTGGTCTCTAAGTTATGGTTTTGTCTGGGATAGAATGCTGCTGTCTCTGTCCATCACTAAATGTATTTTTCTTTAATGTGCTAGTAAGCGATACCTATTTAAGTTTTGTTTCTGCTTGTCTTTATTCTGCCTCTCACGCTCTCCACACCTCTCCGATCCCAAACCACAGCCCCCTCTGCTCTTTACTCTTCCCCTCCTCTATGATCCTGGTGGTCTCCACTCATCTAGCCCCATTTCTGCTTCTCCCTCGTTCCTTTCCCCCTGGAAACACCTCTTTTTTCAGCCACGTAAAGCCAGCTCTGCTCCTTCTCCAGCCTCTCTTGTACCACCGGTCCTGATCATCACTGCCACAGTGTCCAGCGTTGCTGAGATCTGGGCAGCCGCGCTGATGCTCCTGTTCAGCTTTGGTCTTCTCTGTTCTTCATGTTGTGTCCTTTGCTCTGTCTGGCATAGGTGAGACCTGGGAGCAGAGCTGGCAAATAACTGATTTGGGGCCTCAGTGCCCAGACAGAGGAAACGGGTAATTTTGGACTGAACAATATGTTGACCTGAATTGAAACGATGCGTTTATTGCTTTGCTTTGTGTTCCTCCTGTCTCCTTTAAATGTAGGGAAGAGTGAAAAATTGTGGATACTTTTTTTTTCAGGTGAAAACAAACAAACAAAATATTAATTTAAGAAAAATCATAAAAATAGCTAATTTTAACTGTCAAAAAGCCAAAGGTCATTTTCTTCCAGTTGGAAAAAAAATAGAAGAATTCTATACAAAAAAGTTAAGTTTATAAGAACTGATGAATCAAATATTCAGCCAAGTGCTTTTGCTGGGAAAGAAGCTTGTGAAGCATTTATGCCTGGGAAACAAGAGGCAGAGCAAACATAGTGGTATCTCACGAGCCCAGGGCAGGAAATTTGGACAGCAAAAATCCACGTTGAGTGAAGTTTAATATACAGCTCCTCCCTGTGGCAACGTCTGACCTGGGGGCCAACCTCAGCCAGTCTTCACAGTCAGTCCTGTCTTTTAAATACTGATTATTTTTTATTGTTCAAAGATTGTTCGGAATCTCTTCCCCTCTCACCATCAGATAACTAAATGTATTTTATCTCCTAAGTATCTATGTTCATATGACAGGACAAGCCACAGAGAAAGCAATCCCAGATCCTTTGATCTGGCTTGACTGGTGATGGTGAGGGTTCCTTTGGGATCAGAAGTATCCCGGGATAAAGGAAGCCTGCTTTGGTGGCTTGCTTGAAGCAGGCACAACTTTCTCCTCTCCCCTGCAAACTTTTCCTTCATGACTGTTGCTTTTCCTCTAGCACCCTTCCCAGTTCAAAGGATTATTGTCCCCAATGTGACTAGAACAAACTTTGCTGTAACGTGGTCCCCAGAGTTTATGCAGAGCCTTGCTTTTCAATTCTTGCTGCCTCAGAAAAAGCAGCTAATATGGGAGACTGAAACTCGGTAGAGGAGTCTGACAGTCTCAGAGCTGGAAACTGGTGCCTTATATACTGCTGAAATCAGGACAGAAGAGGACACAAGTGTGTAGAGAGGAAAGCAAGCTGGTTCACCAGAAAGACTGGTAACTTGATCCAGAAAGAATTTTAAACCGAATCCTTAGCCAGATGATAGAGTTCTTGAAGTCTTTAGTGAAGAGTCTCCTGGGTTCATATAAAACACTAAAACATTAGACCTTGGTGTGCTAGGAGTGGTATCTGTTAGCGTCTGGAAGGCAGTGTGAAGACAATTGGCCTGCAATTATCGTGGTACTGGGCGATGGCAGTCAGCCTGCCTGGCTAACCACTAAAAGGATGCTAGGGGTATGAATCCTGCCTTGAGTTGTTTCTCTCCTGCTTGTGATCACCTTCAGAGTCTGTAGTACAATGCCAAAACCAGTGATATTGAGAAATAACATAAAACATTTGAGACTGCCTTGAAGTGATTCAGCAGATCCAACTTCAGAGAGGAAGTGTACGCCCTGTTTGGGTTGACCTTATTTTACAAATAAGATTTTATTGTACAGAAATAGATTTTTACAAAAAAATATTTCATTTCATTTTACAAAAGCCATCTAAAATATAGGTATCTAATCTCAGGCAGCCTCCTAGCCTTCCTCTGAGGATGGAGGGAGGACCTTGGTGCTGCAATGATTCGCCCTCTGGAGGGACTGGTGTCCCTCCGTTGCATGTAGAGGGAGCTGGGACAGCTATCTTAATCCGGGAGAGGAATTCTGGTGCCTGAACCTATCCACAGCAAAACATTTCAGATGCCCCAGAGTGTCCAAGATAGAGCTGGCAGATATAAGTAAGACCTACGGGAAGTCAGTGGCCTTCTTGAAAGTCATCTGGGGGTCAAGGAGAGCAGACTAAGGTGCTGGATGCCTCTGTTTAGGCATTTGGGGGTTTGGCTACGTTTCAGAGGGTTGGCCTTGTCCTGTTAGGAGTTGATGCACACCCCACATGGCCAGGCATGCCAGTCACTGTCACACACCTTGTCCGTGGACGACAGACCATGGATCATGTATTTAAATTGTCTTTTTCTTGCTTTGCAGCTCTACAGAAACTTAGTGGCACGGTACGGATAACAAACGTGAAATACTCTCCGGGCTTCAGCAATAGAAGCAGTAAGGAATACCAAGCGTTTGCACGGCTCTTTGTTGATGAAGTAAGTGACTAAGAAGGATGCGACCTGTTACCGGTCTCAAACCACACGTACAATCTTTTTCCCCCAAAGGCTGTACGCATCATGTGCATCCCTTGACCCACCTGTAAGGTCTGGTCTCCCCCGAGTGTCTGAGGCTGTAGAATGAGCGTGCAGCTGTGTTTGAGAGTGAGATCAGGATCTGGGGATTCTCCATTTCCTGTGCTTCTCGTGCCGGTTATACTGGCTTATTGATTTCCTCGGGGGGTGTGGTGAAAAGTTAATGCATATTTGCAAAGTGCTCTGCCATCCCGGCCCTGCACAGTGGTATATTAATGAACTGTGCAATCGTTATTAGGGTACTTGAAGGTACTTTATCGTAGTACCTTAAGGGTGACATTTCCTTGGGTTTGTAGCCCCATATCTGGAAAGGGAGTGGTTTCTTGGTACGTAACCTCTGCCCTCACTTCTAATTAGAGTGCGGGATATCAAAGCACACTGCAGTATCAGCTGAGCCTGTAACAGTCTCGTAATTCTCAGGCACTCCCTCTGACGGTAACACTCTCCTACTTTCTTAGTGAATTTATCAGAATTTTGTCTCTGCTGGTGTTCACTCAAACACATCTGTTCTTGGAAAAATTGCTGATTATGCTGGGCTGCTTTATTGCCTTCCTTAGCTCCCCTTAGCTGTCCGGGTTTTTAGAGGCCTTGATAACTGTGATGGTAAATCCAGCGCTGACAATCGTACGAAGTTTCAAATCCTGCCGAGGCCTCCCCCAGCTCTCACTGGGTATGTAGATAGTTACAGCTTGTCACTGCAATACAGCTGACAGCAGCGTGTGGTCGGGCAGAGGTCGGGCCAGCGTGGGGTTAGGAAAAACTGCAGGGAGGAAAGCGGATCTGATTAGTTTCCCACTGGTTGTCACCAGCTGGCACCTTTTTGGATGTGTTAGAGGAGCACTGCGTTGTCAGAGTTATTTTGGCCCCAAGCTGTCACATCAGAAGAAGAGTCACAAAATGAGAGTGACATGATTAGCAAAGTGAAAAGGGAGCAATTCTCCGCTGGCCTCACTCTCATTCAGCGTCACTCTCTGCCCGAGGCTGTTTTGGAAGAGCATAGTATCAAAACAGACATAGTTTCTTCCTTCTGTCAGATACCTTAATCCAGAAAATAACAGATACAAATGTATTTGGAAAATTTGTAGAATTATTACAGAAAGGAACTAAACTAATATTCCTGTCAGTTTTACCCAGTTCTCGACGTTTCAGGCAGAAAATGATCACTTGTGATTAGAAGGAACTCCTTTTTCCAGCGCGCCTGTTTTGTGCATCAGCTGGCAAGACGTCTTAGTGTTAATTCCACCCGCCTCGGAGCCACTGTAAATAGCCTATAGTTGCATAGCTACTGTATATGCCAAAATACTTTGCAAGTGTTTTATTACAAACATTGTGTTTCTAGAGGCCAAAAAAAAGGGAAGTTTAAGAAAACAGAAAGAATCGCGTATTTGCTTTCAGGTTATAAAGGCCAAAAATTGATGCTTTAAATTAAGTGAGGAAAGTTTCATGGGCCTTAAAAGCACTACCAGGTTCCAGTTAAATAAAATTTGCCAGGGATTTTTTTTTTTAAACCTCTTTGGAGCCACCATCTACATTTCAAAGGACTTGTAATTCCTAATGTCTATAATGTTCTTTAGCATAGAGTTGCCCCAGCACTTAAGTGCAATGTGGTTAAATTGGCAGCACAGCGAATGGAAATACCATCCTTTAAATAACGTGTCGATAAGAATGAGGTAAAAAGTTGATGTGAAGACTTGCATTGTCATTGTCCAGGCGGCTGGTTTTACTGTCCTCCTTGCGATGCAACCGAAAACCAACGTAGCTAAGAGTGAGAGGGTATTTTAGTCTCCTTGACTTTCGCTCAGCCTGTCCTTTGCAAGAGCCGAGATGAGTATCTTGGAAGCTAGGGCTTGTCCTCAAGAAAAAGAATCAGGAAAACAAAAGGTTTGAATTGCAAATGCATTCACTGAGGTGCATCAAACTCCTTAGTGGAAAGGTTGTTTTGATTTTGGGTGTCTTAACCGATTGACAAAGGTGTGAAACTAATAAACAGTATTGCCTCATCAAGGTGACCTCCTCATTTGGAAGTGACACAGCCTTTGTTTGATATAGCTTAATGCACTTAAAATTATTGCAGTTAAAGCGATCTGAAAGTGGAATGAGTGTTGCTACAAGGATTAAGGCAGTTTTATCATCCCAGTGCAATTTTGCCCCTTTTGTTAATTTGAGTTTATCCCGAGTTTGGGACATCCATAAAGCTGCTGTTGATGGTGGCTGGGCAGGTGTGTGCTCAAGCACTTTCTCTCTGAGGGTGCAGCCAGAGCAAGGACAGTAGGGAGCTTTTTGTTTTCTGGTTTTTGGTTTGTTTTTTTTTCTCTGAGTGAAAAACCAGGCTTTGTTCAGGCTTCTGTTCAAATTAATCACAAAATCAGAATCATCTAGTTGGAAGAGACCTTTCAGATCATCGAGTCCAACCTTTCACCCTGCACTGCCAGGGTCCCTACACCATGTCCCTCAGCACCACATCTACACGGTTTTTAAACACCTCCAGGGATGGGGACTCCACCACCTCCCTGGGCAGCCTGTACCAATGCTTGACAACCCTCTCTGTAAAGAAATTTTTCCTGATATCCGGCCTAAATCTCCCCTGGTGCAACTTGAGGCCATTTCCTCTTCTCCTGTCATTCATAACATGGGAGAACAGACTGACCTCCAACTCCCCACAACCTCCTTTCAGGTAGTTGTAGAGAGCAATAAGGTCTCCCCTGAGCCTCCTCTTCTCCAGACTAAACATTTCCAGTTCCCTCAGCTGCTCCTCGTAAGACAAGTTCTCCAAACCATTCACGAGTTTCATTGCCCTTCTCTGAACCCGCTCCAGCCCCTCAATGTCCTTCTTGAAGTGAGGGGCCCAAAACTGCACACAGTGTTCAAGGTGTGGCCTCACCAGTGCTGAGTACAGGGGGACAATGTACCTTTCACTTGCTTATTTCCAGTGTCCAGACTGCCAGCGTGTTCCCTGCCCCACTGGCCATGCCGGCTCCTGTGTCGGTACCCACCATAGCTCCAAAGCACTGCTGACGTTGCCTGGGAGCTATGGTCAGTGGTCCCAGAAAACCCCCCAGGCACGGCATAGCCATTCATGGGGTGAGCCTGGCTGCCTGGGTCTGCCACTTGCCTTTTGCTCCAAAAACCCGTTGGTCTTTCCCATCCTGTTAAATTGGTTTTAGTGTGGCTTCGATCTGGCCCTGAACTTGAGCTTTCATCTGCCTCCTGTTTTAATTGCCCGAGCAAGGGACATTCCCTCCCCTCGGTGATGGTGTTAATTTTGCTCATGTTCTCTCCCTTCCTTGTGGCTCTTCTGGCATGCTGGTTTCTCCTGGTCTGGCATTGCTCATATTCCCTTTGTGTGCTACAGAAATTATAGATACAATGGTGGATCCTAAGATAATTTGTTTGTCCAGTAAGAAAACCTTGTACACAGAGGTAGTATGTATTGAATATTTCATTCCAAAATGTTCACTCATTCTTTTCCTTTTTCCCTAGCCCCACTTCATCAACCATTATTTTGATAATTTAGGGTGTGGTATCTGTAGTGAAATCGTGCAGCCTCCTGGATAAAGGGATTTGTAGTGTCACCTAGTGGCTAAATACAAATACCGCGAATGTCCCGTGACACTTTTCAAGCTCTGAGTTCTACTACTTTGTGAGCAAAAAATATGAGTAAGAACAGAAACAAAACAAACAGGCAAACAAAGAAAAACAGACAAAAAGAATTCCCAAGCCTTAGGTAAAAAGAAGCACCAATAAAATGAAATCTTCAGGATAGGTGAGAAGAGAATGCAGGTAAAATTGGGGGTGAGCTAAGAGGATGTCATAGGTACGTGTATTTAATGTCCAGAAGTTCAGACAAAAACTGTGAAAAAGGAAAACTTAGGGCTGACCTCCAACTTTTCAGTTGTGAGGTGAAACAGCAGAAAGAGGCAGGAGAAGGGGCCCAAGACCCGTGGTGAAATGGGAGATTGTGGGGCTGACAGGGACAGCCTACAGTCTCCTCAGGCTTTTGCAGAGAGGTGAGCTCTATCCATCCTCCCGGTTCCGCTGCATACCCTATGGGGCACTGCAGGGTTTGCTCACGGGACTTCCACGGGGGCCCTGTCCAAGAGCACATGGAGGGTTTGCTCCATGCACTGTTCCCTTGCCACCAAGCACAGGCAACTCAGAGAAGGGCTGCAGCATGCCTGCAAGACCTGGGGCCTTCCGCAGAGCCGGATAATACAGAGCAGGCAGGTAAGTCGGGGCTGGATAAGAGACGGCAGGCAGGTAATTCAGGCTTGGGACACAGGTCTGAGAAAGCTGCAATCACCTAGAAGAATTCTGCACAAATGGACAAGATCTGTGTGTGGGTGCAAGAGAAATGAGGCTACTTCTCCTGCTGGCTCCCGCCACTGGCCCTTGTCTTGCCTCTTCCGTGGGCTCTCTCTGGTGGGAATCACTGCCTGCATCCCTGAGCATTACACCACTGACATAAGCTCTGCCTTAAACTCACGGCTGAAATCCAGCCCTCCTGCTCCAGGTGTTTCCTGCGGAAGACTTCTAGGGGAAGAAGGGGTTGGAGGTGACTGCAACGTAGTCCCCACCTGCCCCCTTAATCCTCTGGAAATTTGAGCTGGGGAAGGAAGTGAGTGATGGACCTTAAAGGGAGGGCCTAAAGCAGAGTGAGGTCTGGGGAAGAGGTGCGACTTGCCTGTGCAGAGCAGTGACGTGCCAGCTCTCACCGGGCCAAGTGCTGCTCTTCTGACCCTTATGCTGCAGTTGCTCTGCTGCTCTGTGCCTTCCTCTCTGCTGGTCCCTCCTGGGAGACTGACAGCCCCTGGAGGGTGAAGGCAAGGAGCAAGTATGCTGAGAAATCGCAAAAGTTTAGGTGTTTCTGTGGCTGATTCCAGCTGTCTGTGTCCTGCATTGAAGCTAGTGGGTGCTGTTCACAAGGAAGCTGTGTGTTTCTCAGGCTCAGGGGAGCTAACAGGGACAGCACAGGATTTGTCCTTCACGTGCTGCTGGGAGCTGCTCTCTTACTGTGGGCAGGCTCCCGTGCACTTGTTGCTGGCAGTTTCTAAGTACAATTTTAGTATTGATAGGTCAGTACAACCTGTATTACCTGCCTGATGCAGGCTTGAAAGTTATGTCCCACGTTTTCGTTGCTGCACTTAGTATCTGTAACTGTTGACGAATGTAAAAAAACTTCCCAGACACATGGGAGAGATATTAAGAAACACAGAGGACCTGTGAGCATCTCCTGGGGAAAGGGAGAGAAGAAAATGCACAATTCCGATGAGAAAATTCAGGACGTTGATGGATGGTATCATACAGCCCGTGCTTCGGGTATGTGCTCTGCCTGCATTGCGGTTAGATGTTGGAGCAAGACTTGGCATGAGAACCTGTGTGTGTGCCCTGCTTTCTTTTGGGACGTGCAGGTAGGCAGGGAGTCCAGTGCAGTCTTATCAGGCCCCTTGTCTGGACAACTAGAGGAAAAGGACTGAGGGGAGAACTTGTGGATATTAAGCAGTTTCTCTCCGAGGTGAGTTTCTCAGAAATAGGCTGTATTCCTGTGTATAAAATTTTCTCAACATGTCCTGAATTATTATTAGCTTTACACCTTGTCTGAGGTTGGTCCCATGAAATGGTGCCATCTGACCATAAGGAAAGCCGTTTCTTTGAGGGTGGCAGAGCACTGGAACAGGCTGCCCAGGGAGGTTGTGGAGTTTCCTTCTCTGGAGATATTCAAAACCTACCCGGATGTGATCCTGTTCAACCTGCTGTAGGTGAACCTGCTTTAGCAGGCTCCTGAGGTCCCCTCCAACCCCTCCCACTCTGTGATTCTGTGACCTGTGTCTGCTCTTCCTGTGGCTGGTGCTGGGCCTGGAGATGAAAGGGCATGGTGCTGGCAATGCAGATACTGTGGTGTGTCCCCCAGGGCGCCCGCATATGTCCAGGTGCTCTACCCCGTGCGCTGCTCTCCTGTGGGAGGAGTAGGATGTGTTCTCACAAGTGGCTGCCCTGTGGAGGTACCCAGTCTTGGAGGGTGGAAAGAGGTTGAACATACAGTTCCAGTCTGTATGTCTCTTTGAGAAGGGTTGGTGCCTCCATCTGAGCTGGACGATGGAGAGGCTGAGCAGCCCAGCTGAGGGAAAGCCTCACACAGGGCTGTGCTTTTCCAGCCCACAGGAAGCTGACCATTCTATCGTCCAGTGTGGTAAAGGAGACGGCTTCTGGGGCTGTCATGACTGAGGGTCAGTGTCCTTTGCAAAAAGTGGCATTTTCTTTCTTAGGCCACTACGTGAAGTCCAAGGTTACTGAGTACAGACTGTGAACGTTCTCTAGACTGACCTAAGTTCAGCTGTGATTTGGTGCTGCAATACTTTGAGGGTGTCTGTTTCTATTCAAATAGTGCAGAACCATTTCCTAGTCTGGCTGTTGGACTCTTGAGGAGGACCGTGAGTCAGGGCTGTGTGCCCTGATGACAGAATTTGCAGAAATAATATGATACTCCTTAGGGAAGACTTTAATGAAATATTTCTGGAATCAAATTGAAGACTAGCTTGACAAGAGGTTGACCTGTGTGACCGTGCTGATGAAATGAAACACTTTTCTGTTTCTTTACCCTGGTCCGGGCGTTTAAAAAGAGGCATTATTTGCTTGGCTCTGGTGAGAAGTCACCTGTGCAGAAAGGCTTGAGGGTGGTCTGCTCTAAGCTGTAACATACCTGAGCTGAGGGAGCCCTCTGAGACATATATGGAGTGTGGATTGTCAGGAGGCATCCCCACTGGTATCAGCAGCTCCTCCTCATATTGGGTTTCTCCCTTTCCCTGGAGGCATTTTGAGAGGCAGAATATGGAAACTTCCCTGTGTTCTCCTCCATCGCTTGCTCCTACCAGAGGCAAATGTGGACCTGTGCCAAATGACAGATGAGGTATCTTCATCCCTTAGCTTGTTTAATATTCATGGTTAAATATAGATAATATCCTTCAGCTGCTGTAGAGTGGAAATGTTATAAAGCAAAAGGTCAATTTTCTGCTGCTTCCCTCCAAAGTATGAAGGATAATTGTAACGCGTAATTCTCTCTTCTGGGCAATGTACAAAGCTTAAAATGTAATTGCTTCTATCTGTCCATCTCCGCATACGTTTTCTTTTCGTTCCAGGTACATAAATCTCTGCCCCTTGAGGTTCTTCAGCAGATGGATGCTGGTCTGATTAAAGTGTTGATAATGGGTATCACTAATGGGAGCACAGTGGTAAGTTTCAATTTACTGATGGCAGAAGATGTGGACATCTACTACATCATCACCACTTTTCGTGATGCCTTTGAACAGAGCTCTTATTTCGCAGTTGACCAGAGCAGTCTCTCCATAAACGGTAAGGAGCAGCTTGTATCCTGATAGCTTCTTCAGAACGAGAAAGATGACAGTGCCTATTATTAATCTGCATTTTTGAGGGGAAAACGTCTGTAAAATATCTGTAAAACAGATACACGAAAAGCCGTTTTTCTCTTTATACTACTCCTGTTTATCCATCCAATAAAGTTTTTCAGAGAACATCAGAAGAAGAAATAAGACCTGAGGTACTTCTGGTGCAAAACTTCTGGTCTTTTTGTCTATAGCTAACATTAATCTTATAGAGAAGAAGTTACGGAGGCGTTAGAAACAGTCATCACAAATCAAGGGCTTTATAAGCTACCAGTGGAAACAGGTCCCTCTACACAGACAAAACTAGCTCTGTTTAAAATAATTTTGAAACACGTTGCTCTCTGCATTGCACTGATTATTTTGCATAAGATAGAACCCCCAGGAAATGAATAAATGAACATATCAACTCTTCCTGGGAGTAGGTGTTTTCCTCACACACTTGTGGGTTGGGAGTTCAGAGCAAAGTCCACAAGTTACCAAGATCAGCACAATGGCTGATTGTACAACTTGTTTTCCTTTATACGTACTTGAAGTCGTTACATTGGTCTCCTGACTAACCGCTGTTGAATTCTGTTTCACAAACCGATGTGTCATCTCTGAAAAAATAACAAATTCTCTATCCTTAACACGATACATTTGTCCAAAGAATAGTTAGAAGCTGTCAATTAGAACCTCATGCAAAATTACTTCAGAAACACGTGGTTTGCCATGTACATTCTCTCTGGCTGTTACCCTCACAGCTGTGAATCTGGAAAGTTCCATATCCCTTTAATTAGTAAAGATCGCCACTGTCCTGTGGTCGTGCTCTGTACAGTTCCTGTCCCCCTTGAACCTGAGCTAAACCAAACGGTTTGTTCAGGGACTTGCCCCGTATAGCAGGTGGTTAGTGCTGCTTTCTGAGTCCCACCTTTGGTGCTGGAATGGGCCAACTTTCTGCCGCCAATTCACTGCTGGACAACTTGACACGGCCCACTCTGTCTATGTGGGGACAACTCCTCATGGGTCTGTGACAGGAGGTGGAGGGGGGACAAACCACAAGCTTGTACCTGCCATGCCTTGGGTTTTTTTTCTAGTGGGGTGGTGTTGTTTTTTGAATGGAGAGACTTACGGGCATGGTGTCCCATCACCCCAGCATCCTCCTCAACCCTGGGCAACCAGGAATATGGGGAGCCATCATCCTCGCCACCGTGGTGCTTCTTGCCCGTCTGCACAATGTGCATGGCAGTACCAGCACTGGAGCGGCCTCTGGGGCTTGGTGGGTGGCGAGAGGCAGCAGGGCAGTCACTTGCTCCCTGGCTTCCTGAGCAAAACCTTCCTGCAGGGAGCTGTGCAAGTTTGCTTGCAGAAGTCGTACTGCCCGTGAGTTGGCTGTGTCAGTTCAAAGCCAGAGAGAAAGGAGAAGGTTTGCTTGTGATGAATACCTTTAGTGTATCCAACAGACTCAGTGAAGGTGATGTTTCTGTAAAATTTTGGTGTTGTGAACAGATTGGATGATGCAAGACCAGAATTCACATCAGGAATGGATTGGTGATCAAGAAGATCAATCAACATTCCCACTTTTCTTTGGCAGCGAATGTTGAGGAGGCAAGATTTGTGACGGTGATAAAGTGGTGAGCTGAAGAAATGTTGCAGGGTACAAATGAAGTTACTCATTTGTGCATGACTATCTTGAGCTCAGCGGTTCATGCTGTAATTCCAACGACAGAAGCTTCATGAAAAACAATCCAGCGAAGGCAAAATCAATTAAACGTAGCACCTTCAGACCCAGTGAAGCTGGATGAGCTTGTATTACCTGACGAATACCAGACCCATTCACCAACACCATGTGTGCATGAGCCGTTCTTGCTTGGTGATGTTGGAGAGCGATCCAGAAGGATTCTTAAATTTGGCAGAACAAGTCGGCTGCAAATTCTGCAAACATCCAACACCTGGTATTGTGGACAGCACATTTGCAACAGCCCCCAAACTCCTTGCAGATGTCTGTGTGATCCTGTCAGAGAAGTTTTGGGGTGCACATCCAGTGCTGTACGCCCTTCTGCCAGATAAACAGCAGGCCACGTATGAGCGGATGTTTGATTTTATCGGAACACTGATGTCTGGCATATGGCTGCAGTCCATTCACTGCAAATACAGAAGGGCTGTCATGAAGGAGTGCCATGAAGGAATGCTTCCAAGAAGCAGCTCTAAAAGGCTGCTTCTTCCACGTGGTTCAGAATATGAGGAAGCATTTGGTGTCAACAGGTGCCATTCAAGAATTAGACGTGAACACGGCGTTTGCCCTTGGCTGCAGTTCAGCCAAAATAGTTATGGCCTTAGCATTCACGCCTGTCCCAGGCTTGTTGAGAATATGTTGCAACTCTGGAGAAATATCTGCTCGAAGAGCTTAAACCTCTTCTCAACTGGTTTGAGGACAGCTACCCTGGTCGTCCAGGTAGGAGAAGACACAGTAGACGAGCTCCTCTGTTTCCAACAACAGAATGTGGAATCTGCTGAACAGACCACGGAGTCCCAAGTATCACACTAACAACCATTCCAAAGGTGCTCATCATCACCGCTGAGACAAATTAGCAATGTGTCGCCCCACCATCTGGAATTTCACCGATGTCTTCTGGAAGGTGCAGAAGGGCAGAGACACCTGTTGCAAACAGCTCATTTCAGGCCACAGTCCTTCAGTCCAATTGCAGAAACACCGCAAAGCAGAGGAGCGTATTGCAGAGGTTGTGTCTGGTTATGGCAGTAGAAGCCCCATAGGTTACTTGCCTGCCATAGCTCACAATTATCAGTTAGTTTAATAAAGTGCTTTTCGATGTTTTACTATTGCTTTTTTTTAACATTTCCAAGTTTTACTGCATATACACAAGCAGAAATGAATCTAAGACAGTTCAGCTTGGCATGTTGGGTTGGCTGTGACGAATTGTCCTAGACAACCCCCCCCCTCCAACAAACCCCCCAACCAAACGAGAAAAACCAACCAACCAAAAACCAAACCAAGCAGAGGCCACCGAAGGGGCAAGCTCTCACAACAGGCAGTGCTCAGGTGGCTGGCTTTCCCCTGCGTCCAGGGCTGCACCTGGAGTTACTTCTCCCACCTCCTGTGAGCCTCCTCCTCCTCCCCCTGATGTAATGTATACTGCAGGCACAGCAGGAACAAGCTTGCGGGTGTCCCCATCTCTGTGTTACGAGACACCACTCACTGCCAGGTGCTCAGGGCTCCCCATGGTGCGGTGCAGAGCCCTCGTCAGTGTTCAAGGGCTTTGTCGATCTTGCCGTGTGGTGAAGAGGACTGGCATGGCACGGCACAGCAGAAAGGGTCAGCAGAATCTGCTGACACATGCAGAGTTGTCCTCGTGTAGAGTTGGCCATGCGGAGTTTTCCCGCAGAGAGCTGGCTAGGGACAGCTGGCCACGGAGAGTTGTCCTGGACCTGCTGAGGAAGCCCCTGGGGTTAGAAGCGTCCCCTTGGGCAGTTGATCAGTTTAGGAGGATAGAAGCTCTGAAACAGGTTACCTGCATGTTGATATCTGCTGAGCATCATTGGTAGCACAGCTCCTGGAGAGTTTGTCAGTGCCTTGCAATTAGCCCTCTAGGCTGTGCTTCCAGCATCCCACCTCTTCTAGACCCAGCGGCTGCCTGACACGTACAGTAGAGTATCACACCTAAGAGGTGTAACTGCACCATGATCTCATGATGGCATGACTGTGCTCCAGTTGCAGAACCATCATGTTTTCATTTATACATTCTCCACCTTTTGCTTAAATATACCCAACAGATTACGATGAGTGCGAAAGCGAAGAAGATGACTGCTCCCCGGATGCATCGTGCCATAACACACTTGGGTTTTACCAGTGCAGCTGCAATGAAGGATTTGCCGATGTCCATCCAGAAAGGCCTGGAAGAAGCTGTGAAGGCAAAACACAAAATATTATCTAATGGCTAACTAACTGAACACTTAGTGATCGGATCTTTACTGGATCACGGTCACACTTGCCACAGGTCTTGAAATTTTGGCAGGGGTGAATTTGGTCTGTTGTTTTCAGCTAGATCCTACTGAGAAAAGTCTTGCAGCAGCCTTTAAGTATTTTTGGCTGAAATTGTCATGAGAGTTTACTATTTTAATATTTAATGCTGTCTTTGTAAGGTACTTTTAACAGTTCTGTTTTCTCATATTTGCCATTAAAAGTAGATAGGATTGGCAAGATTGTTATTTTCATCAGCATTAGCAGAGGGGACAGCAGAGGTATTAGAGAAGGTAACAGAAAGCACAAGGAACCTGGTTTGACCTCTGAAGGGCAGCAGGGATGAAATGTTGGCATTACAAACTACTTTTTTATGTGTGAGTCAATTCACATAGCTTCTTTCTTTCCATAAATCATTTGCTAGCTGACGTATGATGGGTGTTTAAGCTCCTAAATTCTTTTAGGCTTCTTCAGTAATTTGGATTTGTTTTTGTAGCCATGGTGATAAGCTGTTCTTTGGCTGAAGTCACCAGGATTTGTCAGCCAATACCAAGCTTCACTCAGTTTTGTTTAACAAAGATATTTAGCATTACAGTAATGAACTTGGGGGAAATTCAGCTCTGAAAGAGCTCAGACTTCTCTTTTTCTTCCTCTTATGCTTGAATCAGCATTAATTTGGGGCATTTCTGGAAGCTGAGGAGTTCCAAAAGGGTATATGTGTAGGTACAGATTTTATATGTTGCTTGGGATATAGATGCAATTTGCGTGTACAACCCATTAAAATATTTAAGAGAATTTTTGTGAGAGGAGACACATCTTTTGTGTTTCGTTATAAATGGAGTTTATTGTCTTGGTGCTCTCTAAGTCAGTGGTAGGTGAATACTTAGGTTGTTTCCACCAGCAAAGTGCCACGGGTGACCTCGGCGCCTGTGCTGGATGCCAGGTGATCGACATAGACATGGATCTCAACCTGTGCTTCCCCTTTTCCCCTGCTTGCTTTCTTCCCCAAACCATTAAGGATTGCCACTAACACACTGGTTCAACTCCTCGTTAGTCTCTCAGGGGACGTATGTGCAATGCGGGCCTGCTACATGAGGTGCGTCCTGGACTTCTCCCCAAATGTCTGTTCCAAAGCGCTCAGGGACGTGTCTTTTTGGTACCAACCAGCCACAAATGGGGCCGAATTTTTCAGCAAACTCTCCTTCTCTTTATACCCCACATCCAGAAGCGTGCAGTCTCCTACAATGCTTGGCAAAAACATGCAAACGCTTGCTGAGCAGCTGACCGTTGGGGATCTCTTGCAAGCACTGGTATTCTGTGTACGGGTTTGATCACACTTGATCACACGAACTATTGCGGCTCTCAGGAAGTAAAGCACTTCAGCACTTTGTGTATCTCTTGGGCTTTTTTTTTAAAAAGCCACAGCCTTGGCAGTAAGTAAGACTGAGTTGAAAAAACAAAAGAAGCTAGTTTTCACAGCTAGTAACCATGAGTTTCCTCCTAAGAGTTTGCTTTTACCTTATGAAATCAACCTGAACCTGTAAATTACAACAGTGCCTTTTTTTTTTTTGTCCCTCTTCAGCATTTCCTATCAGCCAGAAGGCGACTGCAATGGCTGAGAAACCTGTACACAGCACAATTCTCCTTGCAACATCTTTGCAAACTTCAACCCACGTTTCTTCCCCTGCTTCACTGGACCTCCCTACTACTGAGCACAAAGCTCTGAAGGACATCACGTTCTCCAGGGTGGTGTTGCCTCCTCTCACCACGGATCCTGTGACAACTCCTGACATTTCTCCTCAAGCATCTCCTGCTCCCCTTGTTAAACCAGCTCAGGAGGTTTCCATTAAAGATGCAGTGACAGTGTTTTGTGAGATCGAGAAGATCGTCCTTGCAGTCCAGAAGAGATTTTTGCAGTAGGAGTCTATCCCTGAAACCTCGCTGTATCTGGGGGAGCCTCGCTGCAATGTGAGCATCAGCAATGGCACTCACGTTACGCTGCAGACAGGCTGGAATGACTGTGGCACTAAAGTTGAGACTGTAAGTCCCCTGAGCTGGTGAATGCAAAGAAGCTCCAGAGGGTTTTTTTGGATAGGGGTGGGGAAGTAGGGGCTGAGCGGAGGGGAAATGGTAGATCCTTGGCTAGAAGTACTGCCTATTAGTTGTTGAAAAGTTGGACTAAGTTTCTTTGGAGGAAGAAAACCTCCTTCCTGTGATGGAAAGTTATCTCTCTGGGACAGGGGGCAAGCAAGAAAGAGAAGGAGAATGTTTGAGGTCAGGCAGCAAAACTCAAAGGCCTCTCCAAACTGAGAGTCACCTCCCATGCCTCCTTTTGCAGTTGTCAGAAGCTTCTTTTATCCTAAAAGCAATTTCATCATTCTATTTAGACAATGCTCCAATTGCTACCAGTAGTGGGAACAAAGAGTGATGGCTGTCTCTTTGGAATCCAGACCAAAGGCTATGCTTAGGCCATGCCGAAGCACTGCCTTGTGGAGCAACAATCACTTCAGACTAAGGAAGAGGAGGAAGGCTGGTGGATTTTCATTGTGTCACTGTACAGCAACGAAGATACTAGAGGTCTAATCTGTTTGATTTTTGCAGCCAGGAGAATGGAGAATACGTAAGCACTTGAAGCTGGTAATGTGTAACTCTACTATATCCCTAGAAACACCGACGTTCACAAGTTACACGTTCTTTCTGTATTGCAGAACATGACTAATACCGTAGTGCAAACCATCCTTCGGGATGACAATTCTGCTCAGGGAATAATCCACCACTTCAAAGTTGCCAGTCCCATTCACTGTGTGTTTCAAAACGATCTCCTGACTTCCTCTGGATACACTGCAGAAGGGTAGGTAACAACTTCCCCTGCTTTGAAATAACGTTGTGTAGCTGAGTGCTGTTGCATTGGAAAATCCCTGGGGACCGTAGCTGCATCCGGAGACAGTACGTGCTGTGCTAAGTAGTTTGCCGTCCTGCGAGTCCGGTGCTTAGACGATCCCTGCTATGGGCTTCTTTACTTCATCTAATGTGTCAGGAGATCCAACAGTCAGTGAGTTTGGCCATTGCCTGGCTAAACCGCAGATGAAAATAAACCTTCGGGGAGCTACTGATGCAGGTTTGGAGCCAGAACTCCTGACTTCTCTTTGGCTTTCTGGGCAATCACATGTAGTAATAACAGTATTTTCCTGCTTTTCAACTGATGTAGCCATGCAGACTGCTACTCGGGTGCTGAGGATGGCACTTTTTAACCCCCATAAATCCTTATTCAATCAAATTGATAAAAATAGAGGATAGGTAATGCAAATACTTTTTAATGGAAGACCTCATCTTCAAGTAAGGTAGAATCAAATCCACTGTTCACAGAAAATCACGAAAAAGGTGGCAGCACAAGCTTTGCTCTGATGCTGAGTGTTCTCCATTCACACAAGTGCACCTCCTCTCCCTTGCTAGCGCCGCGTTTAAGCTGTCACCACCAAATCCACTTCCCGTTTCCTAACTCTCCAGGCAATACATTTTCCTTTCTGTCCCCCCACAAAGTGTTTGTCAGGCCCCTTCTCTCTGAGCTCTGTGATTTTCTCATATCCCTCACTTACTGTTCAGATTTGTCTCTTCTCCTTAATTTTTTTTGATCATCTTCACTAAGCTTTTACACTTCTTGTTCTGAACTTTAATACGGCTCATAGTCTAGTTCCCTTTCAGCTCCACTCAAATATCTGTCTCTGCTCTGTTTGTGTTGCTGAGACATTTGACTCTTTGGGTTTTCCCACTTGTTTTTCCATGCTCTGTACCTTCTCAGTGAAAAACTTGACGCATTTTCACCCTTTCCTCTTAAACGGTGTCCTAATTTCTGGGACCGCAGATAACTCTTCACTACTTAAATTCACAAGAGGTGGAGAAACAGGCATTGACTTACGGTAACACACAGTCAGATTTGTGGTCTTTAAAGGAGGTTAATTGTTGTTTCAGGCTTTACATCATCTTTGAGGATTTGCGTGGATCTGGACACTTCAGAACAGAAATGCGGTTGTTTATTGGAGACTCCCCAATACCAAAAAATTTTAGTGTCTCTGCCAGTGATGATGTACTGATTGAAGTGGGGATCCAGAGAGCAGACAGCAAGCTCAAGGTGGTCCTCACTGACTGCTGGGCGACTCCAACTAATAATTCAGTGGATCCTCTCTCATTTGCTTTTATCAGCAACAGGTACAGCAATGCCACTTGCAAGTAGCATGGTGCAATACCTCAAGGGACGCTGACTACCAGTGCATTACATTTTAAATGCCTTTTATGTGTGTTCCCATCATTCATATACACAGTCCCTTACCATTCTGACTGGTTGCATCGTTGAGCAGGGAAGGTAGGTATGAAAAGAAAATGTTTTCAAAGGTTAATGTGGTAGTTCAGTTTGGTTGTCTTCTCCATAGTTTTATAAAGGAACTTTTGACCTGAAGAAACAGGTGGATTTGTCAGTCAGTAGGGGAAGAACATTGAGAAGTGTGTGGTTTGTCTCTTTCTCTGTGGTTCAGATTTTACCACGGGCTCATGTGACTCTCACCAGTGAAGGTGTAGGTTATTTGATTCCTATGTGTTGTGACTTACACACAAGATCAATGCAGCCTTTTGAAAAAGAGGAATTGTGTTCCTGTCTGGATCTCTGATCTCACTCCGATGTCATATTCCTTGGGCTCAACCACCAACTTAAAATAGAGGCTAGACCTTTCACTCAGTAACAGAAGCTGTTCCTTTTAATATGATCTTTCAATTTGTGTTTGGTGAAGCTAAGTTTAAATCCTTCTTTCTGTTACTCTTTCCTTTCTTTTTCAACTCACCAACCACCTCCTGAATCTCCAATTCTATTCAGTTACTATGAGAATAAAGCAGCAAACAGCCCCTTATCGCCCTTGCGCTGCAGGAGGGTTGCTTTATGGAGGGTCTGGCTGTGACTGTCTAAAGGAGTGTTACAATCTGAGTCGTGCTATAACCACAATGTGTCTTCTATAGCCCTAGCTGCTACGTATGTTTTTTCTCTTCCTTTTCAGCTGTCCCATCCCAAATACATATACCACACTGCTAGAGAATGGGAATTCAAGCAAAGCACAATTTAAGATGAAAATTTTTTCCTTTGTCAACAATTCTGTGGTTTACTTACACTGCAAAATACGTGTTTGTATGGAGACACCAGGAAGCACCTGCAGGACAGTAAGTGTTTTGCTCCGATATGCTGTTTTCCTCCTATGTGCTATACACAGTCCTGCTATGGAATTCAAGAATGTTTCCAAACAGGGTTTAAAATAGCTTTTGACATTTTCCTTCATTCTCTGCTGAGAGCACAGCGGAGTGGGGAAGAACTACAACCATATGGAATTGTCCACCTTTGTTCCTGTTCCTCATCCCTGCGGTTAAAAGCACAGAAATGGGGAAATCAAAGTCAGGGAACCTGAGAACTGAACCTTTTCCCTCTGCGTAGGGGTGGCTAGAAGGCAATGAACAGAAGTCACAATGAGATGGGCTGTTCAGACACGTGTCAGCTCAGATGGACATGTCACAAAAAAGTGAACACCCATATTGACAGTGTTAGCAGAAAACTCCGAGTAAATTGATTTGGGATGTTCTTCCGTCCTTTCCCCCTCCCCCCTCCCGAGATTCACTTCTCCAGGTGAGAGTTCAGGTACCAGGAAATGAAGCTCGGTGTCATTAAGTTTCTAGGGCTGCGACTCGTTTATTACGGCTTTTTAAAGCCCTATTGCTAAGCAGTGAAGTAAGCAATGTTCAGATAACAGCTCCAGTTTCTAATGGTCTGTGCTCCAAAGCATTGCTTTGTTTCTTTTTGCTTCTAAGTGATACACACTGCTTCATCTACAAACGTATTGCTACCATAGAAATAAGAAAAAATAGGTTTTGCTGATGGCTTTTTGTTTTCTTTACAGCAGACACACAAGAATTCTCCTCTCCCTCTGCCAACCTTCCTGGCTCTTTTTCTATCAAGGATGTTTTCATTAGCAGTTTGTTGTTCCTCCATTGTTTAACACTTTCCTCTAGCTCTAAATAACTCAGTTTAAGTCCATTATAAAGCAATCAATCTCTTCCTAAAAGATTAAAAATGGCTAGCAGAAGATACTGGTTTCCTTTTTCAAAGTATAAAGCTTCCTCCAGATAAAAAAAAAAAGAGTAGGGACAAGACACACGCCTGACAGATGGAAAGATGTCTCCAGTTTTCACAGCTGAATTTGCATGTCAAATCAGTGCTTCAGCAACCCCCAGCCTGTGCCGTCGTTTAGCAGAGGTGGTGCCATCCTCAGTTCACCACGTGTCCTGCGCAGCCGAGGAGGGCCGTGGCAGTGGGTGCAAGGCAGGGGGTAATAAGGGGTATGGGCAGAGCAGGGACTGTGTAGGTTGGTATGGCAGCTGTAAGGGATCAGACAGCTGCTTTGCTAGGAGCTGCCGGGTTTGCTCTGAGAGCAGGCTTTAGCTATATGAATTAGAGTTCAGGACGGGTAACTAAAGGCCTGGCTTTGGTCTGGATTACAGGGGCCTGTGATGGGGTAATTCTGTAGCCCAGGTTGAGGTCTGATTGAGATCGACATCTGCAGTAAACAAGGCAGAGCAGAGTTTATCAGTGAGGACCTCTTCTTGCATATATTCTGTATCATGCATTCCTGTGTTATTCATATGTACAGACATGAGATATATTGCGCTTTCTCCTATGCAAAATTTACCCCTATGAAAAGTTAGTGAATTCAGCATCTTAGATTGTGCTTAAAATGTTATGCAGAAAAGACAAGTGCTAGGCATATCTACAAAGGATGACAAAGGCTTTTACAAAGAAGGGAGGGGGAGCTGCAGGATGTGCAAAGGTCAAGGAAAATCAAAGCAAGAACAGAGTGTATATTTGGAAATAAAGTGAGATGGCTGGGAAACCGCCCAAGGTCTAGGATCTGATCCTCCGATCTGTCTGCTGCTCTGGAGAACACCGACTTGCTTCAGGGCAGATTTCCTTCAGCTCTTTGCCCACAAAATTGAGACTTGCATCCTGTGTTATTTCTTCTTACTCAGTCTTTTTATTCCTTGTTTTCTTGGCAGAGAAGAGTAAGGTGCCCCGAAGTTTAGAGCAGAAAAAGAATAGGGTGGGGAGCAATGTAGTAAGAACTAAATAAGAAACATAACTTTGAGTGGGAAGAGTAATGGTGTGTCACCACCACGCATATGTTTGGTGGGATGTGACTGCTCTGTGGCCATGTGGAACCAAAGAATCATTGACATCAGGGAGCAGCTATGTAACCATATTCTCTGGATCTGCCTAGCTAGGAAAATTATTCGAGGGCAGCCCAGTCATAGCCACATGGGTAGGCTGGGGGCTGACTCAGCTAAAACGCCGTTGCTGGCAGTGGATTGTGGAGGCTTTTCAGTGCAACCAAGCTGGCAACGTTGGTGAGACATTCCTGCGTAGACACGATGGTGAGAAACCCTTGAGCTTCCCTGCTTGCTTTTGCTGATTGTAGTATGGTACTGCGGTTTCTTGGGTTTTATGTGCACTTCCAGGTGAACTACAGTATCTTTTGAATATCCTCAACAGGTACTGTTCCCACCAGAGACCTTTAGGTTGCAACTTAAAACAAGAAGGTAGGAAACAAACTGAAGAGTCCTACTGAGGAAGTGTGCAGAAGCCAGATGTGCTCTATATTCTGCCAGTGCTACTCGCACAAAGCTAAAGCGGCTAATCCCCAAGGTTTCACAGAACAGGGATTTCAAACTAGTAGTTCCCACGTCACTGAAGAATCGTGTGTTGCTTTAAAATGACACACAGCTTGGCAGGGGCTGAAAGTTGTTGCTGCTTTTGCTAGTGCTGGTTCTAGTATCTGCTGTGCCTGCTGTGGGCAGTAGAAACATCCGAACAAAAATGTTTACAAAACCCTGGCACATAGAAATGGTGAGAAGTTTATTCTCCCAGAAGGTTCTGCTAAAACAAACAAAAAGTTAATGAAAAGAAAGAGTTTGTCAGTGTGAAATATCTGTTCACAGCAGTGTTTTTCAGTGTGACTAATTACACATTTTATACTGACGTTTTCCTAATGCCATTTCTTTTGAACTTCCATTTGGTGTTAATTTCAGTTTAACAAAGCATAACATTAAGAAACAAAAACCCCAGTGGGTGAGAACAGCACTGGGCTCTCACATACTCAGCAGAAGGCTTTGTATTTTTGATTAGTAAGCTGCATTACTTGTTGGGAGTTTTAATTGATTGTTGCAGAGATGCCACGCGGTTCGATCCCTGAAGACTGGTGAAACCATTGCTACAGACAGAACATCCTGGGGACCACTGTGTAAATCAGCTGGTGAGTTGTGAGTAAATGCCTACAAAAAGGGGACACAGAGTAACTATCATCTCAAGGTTCTTTTTCACTGGCTAAGGAACCTGAAGACCTGTGATACAACTTTTTCATGCCCCTCTGCATAGTTTTTTGAGGAGCAGGCGGTTCTTACTGAAGCCGTATGGCAGTGTAGAAAGGCATGTCACCTCTTTGGCAAAGTGTCAGATTGTCAAGGGAATCTAAAAAGGAAGAGGATAAAGTGTTTTGTGTTACAATCGTAAAGTGTGAGAGCAGCTCCAGTGTTTTGGATTGCAATCAGTTTTTCATGCGTTTACTGTACTCTGTTGTCAGACTGCAATTATAGCGAGCTCGGAAGTCCAAAAGCAGAGGAGATGGTATTGTTGTGTTTCCCCAGACTCCTTGGTGCTGAATTCATTACTGCCATGAGAGAAAGTGGCAGAGCACGGCTGATGCACAGCATCTTCTTTAATGTGGTGCAGTGGTACAGCACAGGTTGATAGAGAGCGAACACCAGCACTGTGTGCAAGCAAGGTCTAACCTGTTATGCCTCTGCTCTTTCTCATTTACCCCGAGTGATGTTTTCAAGGACACCCCTGACCTCTCACGTTTTCAATCATTTGGCCTGCTCCAGCCATTTGCATTCGTATTTTGTTAGTGTAAAACACTCATTGGGAGCATTTGTACACACCAGTGTCAGAGTTTTAACACATGGCTACTGTGAACAGAAGGAAGTCACCCCCTTTCCTCCTGCTGGTTGCCTGTTTTGTCAGTCACAATGCTCTGCTGGACCATTAGTGGGTTCAGGCTATTTTTTCATCTTCTGCTGTGATGGTCACAATGTTCTTTTGGACCTAGAAACTGGCTCTGATTTCGCTAATTGTATTTTTCTTCCATTATAGCCAAGTATTAGTCTGTTAGAATAGACCTTCAGTGTTCATTTCTGAATTGGTTCTTTTTAAAACACCTAGCAATTAGTACAGCTTTCACATCAAATAGATCTCACTCCCATTTTCATTGGAGACCCCAACGCATTTCTAGTGTTGGAAAATGGTCGTTACACAAAAGGAACTCTGGAGAAGGGAGCTTCATTTGGGCTGTACTACGTTGACTCACTGAGGCACAGATGACACTACTAGATGTTGTCCCCAATTTCCAGTGTGGATACTCACTTCACATCCTAAGTGTGAGGCTAGATGTGGACAGAGAGATGCATGTCTGTGTTGGAGACAGCATGAATTATGATGTCAGGTGAGCTGCTGAAGTGAAACATGAAAAACTGCTCTGCCGATACTGCTTGGCCACGCGCTGTACAAAGACCACTGACACATGTCCTCAGGAAGGCCTGGTCTGTGTCTGGCCACAGGCTGCCTTTTCCACTGTGCATTTTCTTTTTTTATCCCTTTGTTTCATACTGAAATTCAGAAATAAGCCTAAGCGTATTATGCAATACCGCTTTGGCCTGTCTTGGAGTGATGCCCTGGATGTTGCATAGCTTGGACACCACTACTGCATGCCTCTGTGGCTGCCAACGGTGCCCCATGGCCAAAGATCTTGTCTCTAATTATGGGCATGGATGCAATAGCATCCATCTTCCATGCACCTCAGGTATTGCACGAGCGTTTGGCTAAGTAAGCGCTGTCCTGAAAATGTAGGCAGACAAATGGATGTTTTTGTAGGTGCATCAAGCATTTACAGGGATGAGTTATAAGTGAGCAAGAGTACATGGACGATCACGAATAGAAGCACAATGTTAAATGAGAGGGGATTCCCCTCGCAGATTTGGAAAAAATACATGGAATTGTCTGCATGTGAACCAGGCAAATACAGGTTGTTGGTGATCAGTGGAGCCTAGGGAGACTGCTGGCAACAGGGAATTGGCTCTTGCCCACACATGGCCGTTTAGTGCTCATGACCCGGGATGCTCCTTCCCCGCAGGGTCTGGGCGCCATTCCAAAACACCGTAGGTCTGCTGTAGGCCCCACGCCATGTCTGCTAGGTCTGTGCAGACACTGTAGACACCCTTGGGCTTCTCAGGTGGCACTAGGTGCCTATGCACAGGCTACCGAGATGAGCCCGTAGTGACCACTTCAGTGTGACTCACTTACCCGCTGCCACTGACTGTCCCAAGCCAGATCTCTCCTGGCTAGAATGGGAGCTTCGAGACCCAGCATGCATGGAGAATCCTTCCCTGAATACTTTGTGTTTAAAGAAGTGTTACATATGAGATAAAAGCAAATCAAATGTTCTTTAACAAACAGAGATGAATGGGGGCAGGATTAGCATAGGAGAGTGCTTCACCTCGAGGGTCGTTCTGCAAGTAAGGCAGCATTTCAAAAAGTAACCAGTGCTGCTCCTTTAATTCTTAACAGAAGAATGTAGAGTCCAATCCCAAGGACACATTACACTCTTGTCTGCGGGGACTCTACTCTTGTATGTAAAAAGACAGTTTGGACTGTGGCTCACAGACCTTTCCATGAGAATCGCCCTCTTCAAAAGGCCAATTCACTTCCGTGTGCTTCAGCATGCACATTGGCTGCTTTGTAGGCAAGGCTTGTTTCTTACCCAGGAACAGTTTTAAGAATTCAAAAGGTTTTTTCTTTCACTTCTTTTTTTTTTTCTTTTTTTCTAGCATCTGATTTGAAGAGAGAGAAGGAAGCTGGAATGGGAGTTGGATACATCATCCTCATTGCCTTTGCTGTGCTTGGTTTTGTGCTGGGAGTTGTGAGCCTTCTGATTTTCCACTACCAGCGAAAGACGGGAAGATACAACTTCAGAACCAAGTCTGACAACTTCAGCTACCGAGTGTTCTACGACTAGAGATTTCCAGATTAATAGATGCAAGTACTGAATTATCGTCAGTTACTTTCTTTAGCTGTTTATCTCTTCCCCATATGGTTAAATACTTGCAGATGAGCATCCTCTGTTTCAGGGTATTTGAACCTCCTGTTTGGTTTGCTGTGGGCGAAGGTCTTAGGAGTAAGAATGAAATGACTGCTATTCTTGCCTGTTTTAAAATGCTGTGGACTACAGGGGAGGAAGACAGCATTCTCTATCTTCCTTCATGGCTTTAGTCTCAGTCAGAGTACATAACACACCACTTTGGAAGACCACCAATAACCATTTCCACAAAAAGCATATAACTTTTGGGTTTGGATCATGGATTAGCATAATAAAGGAGAGAAACTTCATCATTCTCTTTATAAATCTCCTTCAGAAGCTAATTTGCCTCAGAAGTTATCCCCAAAAGCTTGGTTTGGTTTTGTTTTGGTTTGGTTTGTTTTGAGGGGGTGTTTTTCAAGAAAATAGGGGGATGTTAGATGTAAAGAGCTTGAAATATTGGTAATGCATACACAGTGCTGAAGAGTGCCTGCAGAGAGTCTCAAAAGACTGCTCTGAGGAGGGTTAACCACTACTACACGTTCTGCCTCTGCAAGTTGGGTATTTAACACTTTTCCAGGATACCTTAGGACTCAGCACTTATTCTATAAAATGAGTATGTTCTAGGTGCTCACCACCATTTGTATGTTTGCCCCTTTAAGAGATGGAGAGATAGGTGAGAAAGCTGTCTTGCTGTAAAAGAACACCTAACATTACTTCACAACTCAAGGGTGTTTTACTGCAGATCTGATCCAATTCTGTCTCTGGGAACAGGTTTATTTGACATTGTTACTAGCGTTAGTCAGTAACTCCTTCCTGATGGAGGCCTCAATGCAGCTATCATTTACCACAGTAAATTCACTAGACTCATCATGATGCTATTTGCAGATAATTTGGCTTGCTTAATCAAGTACAATAACGCTTACTATGTAGCACAGAGAAAGGTTGGGGGAGACTGTGTATTCCAGCTCTCTGCTTGTAAAGCCTTGAGTAGTCACTATCAGCTCTATTTCCTTTTGTCGTACATTATGGAGGCCACCCTCTGTAGTCATCTATGGGCAGCTCCTAGGAGATCCCTGTAGGGCAGGGCTGCCTGTTGGCAGCCCAAAGGGGAGGTACCCAGGTGTCCTTGGTACAGCTCCAGCAGCTGTACGGTTCCAACAGGGGTACAGGTCCCGCTAGGGAGCCATGATCTAGCATAAAGGGCGTATCTAGGTCCATTAAATTAAAACCTGTATAGGAAGCCACTGAAACTCTCCACAGAGAGAAGAAGAGCTCGCTTTCCTTCATCATTCTGCTCTTATGGGTCGTGGGTGATTGCATTACTTGTTAGTAATGGGAATTCTGGAGTTGTGCACTAAAGCTGTAGCATAAAAGATAATGTCAGGCTCATAACGCTTATACAACGTGTTGGAGTCTCAGCAAATGGCTCCTTTCAGATGCTGGGACTACTCAGCTCCTCTGTCCTCTAATTACTTTTTAAGTAATTAGATTTTATATTTTATATAAATTTT
>NW_010398348.1:0-576 GCF_000710305.1 Buceros rhinoceros silvestris
CTGTTGTTAGTTGCAGGCTCTGCAAGATAAAACACACCTTTGCATCTGCCAGTACGGCAGAGCCAGAACGGATGCTCCGCAGCCTCAGCTACAGTGTTTCGTAGCTCTGCACTCCCATACCTGGAGGCTCCCCGCATGCTTTGATTTACAAGAGGATCTCAAAGCCTCTACAAGTGTGAAAGGGATATTTTCTTGGTCACTTGAGCTTCTCTCTTAACATGCACTTGAAACAGGTTCTTCATAGCCTCTCTAAGCCAGGCTGCTGGAGCAGCAGCAGTGCCAGGTCCTGCCAGGGCTGCGCAGGCAGCAAACCTCTCCCTTCTTGGGTTATGAGAGCAGCTCTCAGATGTACCCTGGACAGCCTGTATCCTGGACAGATGTACCTGTACCAGCGCTCAGCGGAGCTCACCACGTTTGCCAGAGGAAGCGTAGCAGCTCACGGGGTTACCTGGCTTAACCCGATTGTCAGTTCACTCTCTTCAAATTGCTTTTAACTTATTTTGGTGAGAAATGGATCTCGCAGGCTGGTCGGGTTTTGCCGGACGTAGCCAGCCTCTGGTGCGGGGGAGCCACTTG
>NW_010398348.1:636-12320 GCF_000710305.1 Buceros rhinoceros silvestris
CCGGACGTAGCCAGCCTCTGGTGCGGGGTAGCCACTTGATCTTTAGAGCTTAGGCGTGGTGGTGCTCCCTGCTGGGTGCCTGGAGGATGCTGGGGCAGTGGCAGAGCTTGGCCCTTGGCCCTCGTCTGAAGGGACACAGCATCAAGCATGCAGCAGGCAGGGCAGAGCCAGAGCTTTAACTCGCAGACAGCTCTGCCCCCATTAGTGAGCTATTTCGGGCAATGATTTCAAATGAAAATCTGTATTTTATTAATTATGCGTCTGCTTTGCTGCTCTACTCTTTAATGTGCTTCCCGGCTGTATCAATCTACAGCCATGAAGGAAGTCATTAAATCTAAACGCCTCGAGCATGCAGCGTTTCTGCTGGGACACATCCGTCACCGGGGTGAGCCCGGAGGTGCGAGTTCCTGGCCAAAGCTCCCGTCTCCCCTCACCTGCAGGAACATCTCCCATTTCACCTGCTGGGAGCAAAGCAAGGGACACTGGAGCAGAGGATGAGCCCTGGCAAACCCGTCAAAGTTGTAAATGATTGCAAAGCAAAGTCCATCTGGTGACGCTGCCGGGTTTCTCCATCTTTCACTCCGGCTGGCAGGAAATGCAAGGAGCCAGCTCCGGCTCTGCTGGGCTTCAGCTTAGCGCGCTGCCAGCAGCTGTCGGGGAGAGAAGATGAGGATGGCAGCAAGGATTTGCATTGCTGCAAACTCTTCCTCCAGCCTTGTTTGCAAACCTCAGTGTCTGGGCTAGCGCTGCACTACCAGCCCCTTGTACTTCTCCGCTCACCTCCTGCTGCATGTACCCACCTCTTCAGCAGCTGGGAGAAGGATTTCCCCGATACGTGTCTTTCCTGCCACGCAGGGATATCAGAAGCAGCAGCGTCTGCAGGCAGATTTATTCCCCTGTCCTAACTGGCAAAAGTGATTGGGTTTGATGGACACGTGGGGATGTGCAGATGCATTAATGACCAGTTTAGCATGGAAACCAGCAAAGCAATGCACCTCGCAGATTTTATTAGGAGAAGTTTATTTAAAGCAAATTTTATGGCTGTGGAGAACGTACTAGATCAGCAACCTCTAGAAAAACCACTTCAGGCTCCTTCCCTAACAAACACATTAAAAACTGTAAAACAAAATTAACAAAATCCAGGCCCCCCCCAAAAGATGCACCATAGATAATTTTACAAACCAAATTCTTTGTTGCAGGGGTGAATTCACCTCTCGAGTGAAAACTAAAGAGAGGTCACCAGCACTCAGAAGCAGAAAGGGCTGAGACGCATCAACCATACCCAGTCCAACCCTGCCCACCCCACCCATGTGGATCCTCTGCCAGCAAACTGGTCATTCACGGGAGCTGCCTTCCCCCACCAAGCCATTTATGTCGCATTATTTGTGAGCGTCCTTGAGACAGAGCAGCATTAATGGGCTCTACTGTCTGAAAACTGCTCTCGCTTAGATACCCACAAAGCTGAGCAAGAGAGGCACCAGGCTAAAAAAATGTTCCCTCTCAGGCAAAACAGACTTGCACTTGGATTGCACAGAAATTAAAGCAACAAAAGGTCTCTGAAGCCAATTGGAATATAACTGAGAAACAGGCTCGTCACTTTGTACATCCATCTGGCAAGGACATACTTTCCATTTCAGCAAGTGCGAGAAGGGGTGGACAGCAAAGGGAAATGTGAAAACAGCAAAGAAACACGAAGAATGGAAACCTGCAGGACCACAGGGCTGCCTGCTCGGCATACTGTACCTCTATTCATATGAAAATCCATACGGCTGCCACTGTTGCATGCACTCTTCTTACACAGCATGAAATTAAAATTCCTCTTCAGTGTCTTACTGCCAACACTACAGAGGAACTTTAGAGTGAGCTAGCAGACAATTTATCCTTTGGCTTCCTCAGATGGGCTTGTGCTGGGATTGAAAGCCAGTGGGGTGAGGGAGACCAGCCTATTGCCCATGGTGAAATATTTTGCTTCCAAAACAAATCCCACAGAAATATCGCTGGCCGCGAGTCTAACTGTTGGTGCTAATTTCACAGTGCAGTTTCACATGCATAATTCCCCCCAGCCCCCGCCGCCACCTTCCTTCTTATCTTCCCAGAACAAACTCAACACACAGGCTAATTTCAAGGAGTGTTTCACCCACAGTCCAGCCAAATGTCAGTGGATCTGCTGGAAATGCAAATCGAGACAATCATGCAAAAGAGGAGGGCTTAGAGATTGTGCGTAAGGGCCGCAGAAGGCAAAGAAAAGCTGACAGACAGAGGTAGCAAGGGACAAATCTCCTGGCTCAGGCTGTTGATCATCCGCACATGTGCTCAGCGGGCACAGATACATTTCCACAGGCAGACCAGTCCCATCGATTCTTACCGCTAAATTGTCTGGGTGGCTCTAAAACCCACATATCTTGCAGCTCCTAAATCAGCATCTTGCCTTCACTCACACCATTCACATCCACTTCACAGGGCTGTAAATGACAACAGAAGACCCAAAGAAGCAGAGATCTGGTGCTCAACTGGGGAGACCGGGAGGTTTTCCCAATTCCAAAGAGCCATTGAGCTGTCAAAAGCAATTGTGACTTTCACAGAAAGTGTTTTATTTTATGCTTTTGAGAGAGTTGGGATAAATGCGGCTCCCTGAGATCATCTGGGGACAAACAGAGGAAAAGATATTGGAGATGGGAACTTGATTAGCTCAAACCCAGCCACAAAATTTCTCAGATACAAACAAGTTTGTAAGAAGGTTTGCTCATTATGCATGCAAAGCAGCGGCTAGAGAGAATCTATACTATGTGCCGTAACATGATATAGAATTAATCCCCCCAGGTTACAAAACTCCTCATAAATGGGACGGTATCTACTGTATTATATTTTATCGCACTTCCTGTCAAAACGTACCCTGCAGGAAGCCTTTCCAAAGATGCTATCACAAGCCTTACTTGGGGAGGAAGGTTTCAACCGAAAAGCAGTGAACTACCAATACATTCCTTGCGAGACTGTGAGATAGAAAACCCCTCAGAGCCGCGTCAGCGGCATCCAACGTCACGCAGCTCTTCCTTAAATAACGCCGTCTGCTGGGTTTGCTCAGGCCCGTCTGGACCACACGTGCTGCTTAGTTTTACGAACAGCAACACTAATACAAGCTGGCTGCTGTGCCTTAGCATGCCCCTGAGTCCCCGAGGGCTGCAAAACACTTTACAAAAGCATCCCATGAGGAAAACTTTGCCACTTCTCAGGCAACACGGGCTAACACGTGCGTTCCACGCTCCAACTTGCAAACCCCAGTTGTGGGGCCTCGCGAGCAAGGGCTGAGCTCCACAGCACTCCAGGAGCTGGGAGCCGGGCTCCTGCTGGCATGGCCAGTGCCGGGCAGCCGCTGAGAGCTTCCGCTTCGCTGGGCTCCGCACTTCTGCAAGGCGCTCTGGCGGTTTGGGCAGCTGCTGACCTGGAAGGAAAAGGGTCTGATTATCTCCCCCACCACCTCCGTGGTGACCCAGACCAGTGACCGCTTTTCTGTCACTCTATATTTGCTTTGGATGTTTTACACAAGGAACGGGCAAAGCCTCCGTTGATCCATAGGCTCCATCTTCTGCACATGGCACGGAAGGCAGATACTTTTTTCATCACATGGTTTTGTCTCCATCTCTTTCTCCAGGGCTCGTGATCGGTGTGCCTGCATTAGAGGAGCGATATGGAAAGCGATGTCAAGGCAGCAGCACCACGGCTGGTGGAGCGCGACCCGCTGACAGCCCAGATCCAGGCAGGCTTGGCAGTTTTCATCAGGAAAAAAAGCTTTTTCACTTCCGCTGTCTGCTTAAAAGGCAGCCAGCTCATACAGCCTCCATTTCCCTTCACTATGCAAGGCACTGCCATCCTCAAAAATCCTCAAGTGCCCCCTGAGTTTTTAAGCTACATAGCATCAGTGAAAACCAGCCACAGGAGACAGGAGACATCCCACAGCTGGGTGGGAAGAGCAGCGAGACCACCTCCTCCTTCCGCAGCAAGCACCTATAATCCTTAATGCCTGCACAAGACTATCTCCAGCTTCAGTTTCCTTATAGACAACAACAGGCAGCCTTTGTCTATGGACTCGTCCTGACCCTCTGACAGCAGCTTTGTCACTTGAACATGAGTGTCCCTGAGTAAGGGACATTGATCAAGGCAACTGCCTATCAATCAGCCGCCACTAACCTGCTCTGACAAGACACTTGGGAGGGTGCTCCCCGTACACCACAACAAGCCTTAATTATTTACATCTCTGCGACTTCTTTAATTACTTTGGCAGAGAGGCGAGGCGCCCCATTCCGCAGAGGGACACGGATTACGTGGGGGAGAAGCAGAGACAAGGGGGAGGTGTACCCTTCACCTAAGGTGAAGGCGTGGGGCAGCAGGTCAGAAGAAACTTCCCAGGATGTCCCTTCTGCCTCAGTCCAGCTTTGCCTGCGCCTCACCAGAGGCTCCAAGCCTCTTCAACAGAGCACTTCAGCCCAAGCCAGCTTTGCCACAGAGGCTGACATCACTTCCAGGAAAAAACCTGCGCTGCATTTATGTTATTTGAACACCGAAAACTGGCCTGAAATGACTCGCTGCTGTTATCTGCCATAGGCCCTGACTCCCAGCTTGGCCCCCAGGTTTAGGGCAAAGCTCTGCAGCATCCAGAAGGCATCCAACCCCCCCAAGTTCCTCAGTTCTGCCTGATGCCAGCAGAGGTTTGCCAGCCCTTCCCCGCAGAGACGCACTCACCCCTGAGCCTGGCAGGACCAGATTGTGTGAAAAATGAAAATAGCCATCTGGATTCCCGCGGTGAAGACAGCCAGGAGAGCTTCTGAAGAAGGTACCGTTCTGTGGGAATCTGAAGAAATGTCCCTGCGGCAGCAGCCGCTGGTGCCAGGGGAACGTGGGGGGTTGCGCAGCGCTGTAGATTGCGATACAAAGCCTTTGCCCGTGAAGCCACTGGCTCCAGTCCAGTCCAGACTGGAAGATGCTGCTGCTCTGACAGTGGTTTGGCAGTCTGTGTGATTTCAGGATGAGTTTGTATTTAAGCTCTTCCTGATGTTCCAGCCGTGGGTCAAGGACAGAGGTAGATCTTGTCAGGGATGGGAAAGGGACCTCTAGGCCACAACAGGAGAGAAGTTGGGGGCTATGACCTTCTAACCCAGCTCCAGCCATCATCTTTGTGTGCTCCTAGACGCATCACTGTGTTCTCCTCTTCCAGTTGTAAAATGAACACAGAGTCTACCCTCATTTCCATCCCAGTATACGTTCTTTCGGGCCATGCACAGCAGTGGTGGAGGGATTTGCTCTGTATTACTGCATATAAATACATAACGCACAGGTCCCTGCTGATCTCTGAGCAAAAGGTTTGAGTAGAAGGAGGCAAAAGCAGGCATGAGAGAGGAGCTGGCACGGGTGCTCTTTATGCTCTAGTAAAACTGCAGTTCCTTGTACTGAATGTATTCTCAAGCTCAGTAGCACTGGTCAGGCCCTGATCTTTCATCCAAGAAGTTGCAGAGCGGTTGGGAAATGCAGGGAGAAACCCGCACCTGGAAAGCCGGTAAGGCCAATAAAAGCAAACTGAAGAGGAAACAAAAAGGAGCGGCGAGCAGCGCAGCTCCCAGGTTATCGCCCGGATGCTGTTTCAGCTGGTCAGCTGAGCTCCGCGTGCTTTTCCCAGCCCCAGCAGCTGCGGCATTAACATCTCTCTACCCTGTTGTTGATGCTGCCGGGAAACCATTTAGGGGGCTCAGGACACACGAGGACGGACGCAGAGCCAGGCGAGTCCGGCACACGGGCAGGAGACGTGGGACCAGGGTGGTCACAGCTGAAGCCTGTCTGTCCCTGCTGTGAGGTGCCACCGCCAAGGGCCCTGAGCTGTCCCTGCAGCACAGAGCAACCCTTCAGGGCTCAACCTCTGCACTTCGCTCCAGCCCATTTCCCAGCTGCTGCCCATCCCTGCAGCAAGCCAGAGCGCTGCACCCACCTGTGCCGTGAGCCCACACCGCGCTCGGGGACGAGAACGACGATGACAAGTTTCAAACAGACCAGCTCGACCACCAGCACTGAAGGCAGAGCAGCCAGCAAAGAGACCTGAGCCTGGGGATGGAGAGGGCAGCCCCCGCGAGCTGTGGCCAGGGGGACAGAGACGGGCAGGGGGCTGGCTGGGACACTGCTGCATGTAGCTGGTGGCACAGGCTCCCTACGGTGCAGGACTGGAACCCACCTGCTGTCTGACATGCTGCTGGCAAAGAGAGGATCCGACACCTCTTCAACAAATTCATCAAAGTATTTTTAAATTAACTCCGGCACACTTTGTATCACCCCGGCTCCCACCCCCGGGAGCGGCTGTAACAGACCCGGGGTTTGGTATATAATTAAATACCAACACATGTATCCTGTGCTCAGCACAGCTCCTGTATTTGCTTGTGTTAATTGGGATGTGAGGTAAAGCGTCTCACAGCAGAATCCTACGTGCTTCCAGACTTATTTTCCTTAAAGATTTAGGCAGTCACATCCCATCTGTCCATGCCCCACCTTCCTCTCCAACTCCTTTCCCCTAAAAAAGATGCTGCCTGGCATTTCATTTCACCACCTCCTGCTCAAATTAACTCCCCTTGATGAAGCACTATCATCTCCAACGTCCCCATATCACACACACTCTTCTCTTGGGTGCATCTTTTCTGCAGAAACCCACCCACCTCCCTTGCACTCTCGCCTGCTCCGAGCCCACCAGTGAGGAGCAGAGGGAACCACGCACGCCCAGATACATGCTCGTACACACACACTTGGTATGATAGGTGCAATTTTGAGCAATTTCTCTGCCAGTCTCTCTGCAATCTCAATAATCTTCCCCCCCAAAGGGGATCAGAGATCCCATGGTGCCTTTGCTTGGCCATAAAGAATGCAAATCACATCCCCCGATGGTTTTGAATAATGCAGAGGAGAGCAGCCAGCAAAATCCAGGGAAGTGTCTGCTCACTGCTCGTTAGCTCACGTTTGTGGTTGCTCCAGCTCCGCGTTAGATCAGATGCACAAAGAGCTTCAACAGCGGCTGGGCAAGGGAAATAATTTGTTTAGACCCTCCAGCCTGCCAGTTTCCTGCAGGTCCCATATTTAAAGCTGCTGGGGACCTGTCAAAAGGTGCCCTGTGGGGTTTTGCATTCAAATGGTCTCAGCAGAGCCACGGATGATGACTCCTCCTGCTGTCTGCGCTAGCACAGGAAAACCACCCTCAGCAGGCCAAGTTCAGGGACTGTCCCCTGCAGGGGCGCTCCAAGGGGTACGCTACGGGTGGCAATGCAGAGCAAGGGCTGCCCAGGCTGTGTCTCACCCAGAGGGTGTCCCCCTGCTCCCACCAGCATAACCCAGTGCACATCAGGCTGACTCCCCTCGTCCACAACCCACTTATCTGCACATGTTGGAGCCGGCAGCTTTACACAGAGTTTTTGGGACTGGAGGTATAGGGAGGTAAAAACACAGGCTGCTTTTCCTGGCACTACCAAACACCAGCTAGAATCCAGCCCAGCAAGTCCATGCATTAAAAATACCTCCTCTTTGTAACACAAACCTCCGCTATTTAACAGCCCAGTTGGCAATTTCACCACAGTATTTTAGCTCAAACGCTTCTCAGCCCTTGATTTAAGGTGGAGTTGAAACTCATGGCTCTGACAGATGCACCTGAACACTCCCATCGCTGTGGTTCTCACCTCGGACCTGCCAGGTGGGATGTGGAGCTGAACTGGCCACTGAACGTCTTGTTTTAAACCTTGTCTCTGATGAGCAGCACTGAGCGTCCAGCACTGAGCAACACCGCCGGGAAAAGCGAGCAATGGAGAAGGTAAACGGAGGGAGGCAAAGAAAGTGAGGAGGGAGTGACCACCAATATATTTTACATTACGATTACAAATAGGACCTGAACTGGAAGAAAGTTCCCAGAGGGCACAAAACCTCCTCCAAATCATTTTTCCTTTTAGAAATCAAACTCCGTTGACAGAGCACTCCAGATTCAATGGTCTGGGATTTTGCTGTAATGCAAACCACAATTCCCTGATAAGCTGTTACCACATTTGTGAATTGATGTATCCCAGATGCTCAGGCTGCCAGAAGAACCTACAAACCAGTTCCTCCTGGGACTGGTGGCCAATTCCCAGCACTGTCAATCTCCCTTTCACGGACAAAGGCAGTAGAAACAGCACAGCCAGGTAAGAACACGACAGCCCTAGGGGAGCTGTCACCTACCAGAGCAAGTGTGCAATATTGATCTGCCTGGGCACACGGGACTGTGCTGGCACAGCTGTGAGCACACACAGCCCCGCAGGTGGGGGTGATGGGGACAGGGCTGATTTCAGGGCAATCCTGAAACAGCTCGGATCCAAGCCTCTTCTCCCAACTAAAGCACCAAACTCTTCTTTCCTAAAAGCTCCTTCTTATATTTAGAAAAGAGTTCCTTTATAGTATACACCTTCGATTGCATTTAAACTCCTCCTTCACCACAGCAGCACTCAGATAAAAAGCCCCCATCTTTCTGAAAACACATCCCCAGGAGGCATTTCCATCTGCTTCCAGACCTCAGACTGGAGTAGCGGGGCAGTCCCCACCAGCACAGCACCTCAGCCCTGACCCTGCACCGCTGCTGTCGCAAAGGAGCGGAACCGAGCAGCAGAGACGTGGGGTTGCTCCGGGCTCAGACACATCATGCACCATGTATCCAGCACACAAGGAAAACACAACTGGGAGCTCGCAGCTGGCAGAGGCACACCAGCATCACAGGAGGAGCCTCCTGGGCAATGTCATGCAGATCCACCTGCAGGAAACCTAGTGAAGGAGCCAAAGGGTAGACTAATATTTGATCAAAACACATCAAAATCAGCAGAAGGGCTTATTTTCCAGGAACTGATGGGAATTAGCCCTTGTTACTTATAAAGGGGTAACGGTGAGCAGGTCCCTCTCCCCTCCTCCTGCGCACAGTTTGGCTGCTAGTTGGAGCCCTGCTCGGAGCTGAAGCGCGTAAATGTCCCACACCAACAGGTACCTTGTCCTCGGCACTACCTGGCTGCCGAGTCAAACCTTCTCTGTAACGGCAAACATCCCCTTCTCTTCTCTCCCAACCCACAGCTCCCTGCAGTGAGCACTTCAGTACCTCTTTTCTTTCCTGTAAAGGAACAAGACGAAGCCTTTACTTTCTACGTGAACCTCCAGAAAACACAAAACTAACTTTAAACAAAGGCTGACACGTCTTGAAACAATTATTGTCCATCTAGGGGGAGAGGGAGGCTTGGCAAGAGATTATTTTTAGAGATTAGGTCTGACAAACTGATATGCAACAGCGTTTGTTTTTAATCTGAAACAGGTTTGGGATAGAACTGAAAAAAAAAGAACAAAAACCAACGCAGCCACCCACCGACAAGAGCTGTTCAGAGGCAGGAAAGCTGCATCCAGCAATACTAATGCGCTTCTCACTTAGCAGCCACCCCCTCCTCAAAGACTTGCTCAAACACGTTGCCGTTCCCAGCATCAGCGTGGGAACGTGCCCTCCCTCCCCAGGGCAGGGGGACAGGTGCCTGCACACCGGTGGGTGCACTGCACCTCACACCCATCACCCAAACTGGGCACAGACTGGTCCCTTCTGCCACGCAGGCACTGTTCATCGGGAAGCCGTGACCCAGCCCAGGCTCCAGCCCATGCTGCTGCTCCATCCCAGCTGCCCAGCCCTCCTTTCACAGCCAGGTTTCCCTATTTTTAGGCACCCTCACGAAGTCCCTGGTCGATGCCAGTGGTGATGGGGCTCACAGCCCAGCAGCCTGTTCTCAAAGGGGTCTCGTTGCCCTGTGTTGGGGACTATGTTGTACATTGGCAGCTCTATCACACGCCGTGTCCCTTTGAACGGCGCTGCAGCAGAACCAGAGCCCAGGCTCAAAGTCCTTGCTGCTGGAAAAACAGAAGTAAAATTTGTATTGCCAGGCAGTGCTGGGGAGAGAACAACTTTTGAACTGGTCCACTTCCAAGTCAAAATGTTTTCAATTATTATTAGGATTTACCAATATGTTTCTTCCTTTCCATTTCAGCTGCTGGGGATGGGCAGTGGCAGTGAGAGGTGCTGGGGAGCCCAGTGTGACTGCAGCCCACAGCAGCGGGTCTGCTGGGAGAACAACAACCCAATGGTTTCATGAGCTCTGACACTAGCCAGAGACTGAATTATGCCAATAAAAACACTAACAGATGAACAGGCACACACCAGCTGCATGAGAAGCTTGGGGTGAAGGAGGGGAGAATTAAATTAATCCCCTCATTATCAAGCTGACCCCTGGAAAAATCTGAAGGAATGGCTGTGAAGGTTCACAGCGGAGCACTAAAGCCAGAAGATCAGCTAACACAGCATCTGCCAGCCCAGACGGGCTCTGCTATAATCTTCGCTGCTCCAGCTGGGACCACGGTGGCTCGAGGCTGCCAGGAGCCAGGCGATGCCACCGGTGAGCCTGTGCTGAGCCACACTGGCAGACACCAGGAGGGGAGAACCAGAGGAGAACAGGGCTGCAGGGAGAAACCCATGGAAAGGTAGAGGGAGCCACACAGTCCTGTGGCAGCGTTTTCTGCAGGAGGACTTTGGACACTCCCTTCGTTATCCCCTAGGTACAAACCAGCCCAAAGCCCCTCAGCAGCAGGGCACACTGCAGCATGGGGTCCTTTCCTGGGACCCTGGGGTGGCTTCTGCTTGCCCATTTCCTAACACTTCAGGAAGAAATTCAGTGTTTTTTCTTCCCCTGCCCCCTGTACCTGCATTATCACCAAAGAACTGGATTGGCACACACCAGTGCTTTGTGCTACGCTAATAAGTTAATGCCCTAAACCAGTGTACAGATTGAAGTATTAGGTGAGCTTTGAGTAAGTGGAGATGGGAAGCAGATGTGGTCCGTCGGGAAGAGGAAAGGACGTGAGGATCTTAGGGAGGAAAAGATCAGCCATCAAATTTAACTCCAGGGGAAACCCTAAAACCTTCTGGTGTTACCGTATCTCTGTCTTAGAGCCAGCTCTGCACATGTCCCCAGATGCTGATCCCCCACCACTGTAGTGCTGCGGACCGAGGCAGGGGAGGATCTGACCTGTGCCCACGCTGGTATCTAAGCTGAAGACGGCTCAGCACTACGAGCAGCTGCCTTAGTTCATTCTTCAACAGACTTTTAATAAAGATACTTAAAAAGGAACAAAAAACCACCCCAAAGAAACTCGAACCGTAACAGCACAAGCACACGCGGGATCTTTGGTGCTCTCCTGCACCAAGGGAAGAGCAGGGGAGCCCTGGGCAGGGATGGGTGCCACAGGCATCGTCTCTGGTCAGGGCAGGGAACCGGCAGCGCTCCGAGGCCAGATGCCACACGGCAGAATAAAATCAAGAGCACAGTGTGGAGGGATTTCTGCGCCTGCAACCCAATCCCCTCTGCTGAACTGCTGCCAAGCGCCCTCCCGGCCCCGCTGCTGCAGAGCGGCTGCTGCCAACTGATACTTCGGTCAAGTCTGGGAGGAGAAAAAAAAAGAAAAAAGAAAAAACAACCTTCTCCTTCCTATTAATATCTCAAATAATATTTTGAAGAATAACTGGGGGGCTAAATGCAGAGAGCACCAGCCCCTGGCTCATCTCTGCACCCCCTGAGCAGGTCAGGGTGGTCCTGGACACAGTGGCAGAGGCACCACACCGG
>NW_010398348.1:12421-15662 GCF_000710305.1 Buceros rhinoceros silvestris
TCCCGTTCCCAGCCCAGAACGACAGCTGAGAGCAGATTTATCTGCTGGATAATAAAGGCAAAAGATTCTCAAAAGAGACCAGTTCCAAGCCAAATTGCTCAGCTCCTCCACTTCTCTTCTAATCCCTCTCAAAACTGTCAGTGTTCTACATGAGGGGGGAATGTGGAGGGTGGGGGGATCTTCACCCAAAAAAGCAAAAGAGCAGCAGTGGCTGAAACACGGTACAGTAGCCAAGTGCTGCAGAGGTGTCTCAGAGGCACAAAGAGGAGATTAAGGCTGAAAGGCTACAGCGCTGAGCCAGGCAAGGGAAGGATGGGAAGAGCACATGGGAAATATTTTGGATGACTGACAAGGAGATGCAGAGACCATCTGGGCAAGGGGAGGAAGGGCAGGGTGCCAAGGAGAGCCATGAGAAGGATCAGCCCAGCCGGGGGAAGGCAGGTCTTCCCAGCTGCATGTGCAGGACCTGCTCCCACCCTCCTTCTCCTCTCCTAAAAGAAGTGAAGCAACAGGCAGGAGCTCAGAGAGACAGACAGGCATATTGCTTTGGTACGGAGGACCTGGCTGGGTGCACAGCCATGCTTCCACCCATGGGAGGGTCTCTGATGGGAAATGCAGATTTGATTCTTTTGACACATTTCTGTGAACCCAGGAAGATCCAGGGATGGTTAGAGCACAGCATACTCTGTGAGTGGGTGGAGAGCAACACACTGGTACCTGTGTGAAGTCCCTTCCGGTGGCCAACAGGATTTGTGGGCAGCCACAAAACTTTTTGCTCTGCCCATCAAACCAGCACTGGGAGGGTGGCTGGGTCCTGCTGCTTGAGAGATGAGATCTCTGCTCCTTTCAGTAGTCCATAAATCTGCCACCCCATCTGCCTTCCAGCTGCTTTAACAGCACTTTTCGGGCTGCAGCCAGTATTAAAGGAGGGCAACGTGAGACAAGCAGCGCTAACCTAACGGGGTTTTTACTCTTCCCTTGCTATTTCATCCCGGAAGCATAAACACAGCACAAAGGACATCCACTCTGCACGGGGACACCACAACCTCCAGCAGCTCACCTGAGCCTGCAAGTGCAGCCTGCTCGTCCCTGGCAGCGGACAGCAAGGCTTTACCTCTTCCGAAACGCTGTGCAGCCTGGAGCACAGTTAACAGGTACTGTCTGATGACAGAGTCCAGCTGGGCTCTCACTCGCCTTCTCAAGGCCATCAGAGATAGTGGAGACAGCAGGTTTTGGGGATATGGATGCCTGCCATGTTGGGAACAGGACCAGGACTCGGTGACATTTTTCACAGGGCACTGAGCAGTCATTAGACATTAATGACTTTTGGCAACTACTGACCTGGGTCAGATTCAAAGCAATGACCCAAAAGGGAGAGGTTTTGCTTTGCCCGTCAGCAGCCCCCCAGGAGCCATCCTCCATGGCTCTGCCTCTGAGAAGAGGAGCTTGGAAGGGAAAGGCAGAGAGGTCTTCAGTGCTGGCACAGGGTAACCCTATCAACATGCACTGCAGATAGAGGCAGCTTTTTCCCCAGGAGGAATCAAAGCCTCATTGATACATGAATTATGAATGAAACCTTAAGCTTTTAAACTTTTAACCTGTGCATTTCTAAGAAAGTCTTAATTTAGCAGTGGAAGGTACTGGATTTTCTGGGCTTTTAAAATACACCCTTGTTTAAGACGAATATTTCCTTTACTGAGCCATTCCCAGAGGAAAAAGGAAATCCTGATCCACACTGACCAAAGACGTGGACTGAAACCTGTGTTACAACAAGATTTGCAGATGAGATTGCCTTACAGTGACATCATCTCCTGTCCAATTCCAGCTCCCATTGCTTCCTCAGCAGCGCCTGGAGCTTCTGCTTCTCACTCCTCCTCTCACCCAAGTTTCCCATTTCAAGGCACACTATAAAGGTTTTAGCGATGAAAAGAGCTCCAAACATCTTCCACTGCCTGATGCCAGAGTGGACCCAGTGCCCCGGAGCCTGGCTGGCCCCCAGCCACCCCCTGGGCACTGGAGCCACCACTCCATGCTCTGCAATGTGCCTTCAAGGACAGTTTAGGCTGAGCCTTGGGCTGTCCAGGCAGCTGAGACAAGCTCAGAGATGAGCTTTAACTTACCCCACCCAAAGGCATCGAAAGTCAGGGCCAAGAGAAGGCTCCGGGGAAGGCAGCAAAGCATCACAGTGATTCAGCGTGACAGAGGTCAGGCCACCTCACACCAAAGAAAGTCGGGGTGGGGGAGAGGGGAGGTGTCAGTTCCGGGGAGCTAACGTTCATGAGAAGAATAAGCTATATAATGAAGATGGTGGGGGGTGCTTTGCTCGGGTTTGGTGAGTCACTGTTAGGCCTTATACCATCAATTAAAATCTTTTCCAGCTCCTTCTCCACTGGAATTCACCCAAAAAATTGCCTTGCTGACCAGTACTGAATGAAATTCTGTTTATATTCTAGACAAGTGCGGGCACATTGCTTCCATCAGCAATGGAGCTGGCACAGCTCTGGGATGTGAGCATGGCCAGGAACAAAATGAGCCAGAGACTTAAGGCTGCTGCTGTACCCCAACCAAGCGTTCTCCAGGACACGGGTGCAGCCAACTGCCTGGGTAGAAAGGCAGTGCAGAGCCTAAAGCCACCCAGAAAGGACTGGGAGGACATGGGTGTCACAGCAGCACTGGCAGGAGAGATCACCTCCAAAGGGACCAGCTGCATGCAGCATCACGTCCCCAACTCAGTTCACACCGGTTGACAAAGTCCTCTAGACACAGATAAATAGGGGCAGTTGTCACTGAAGCCTTGCACCCTTTGGAGCTTCACTCACCTGCAGCTTCCTCTATGTTTCAGGCATTCAGATCTTCAAACACAGCAGATTCCCTCTGGTTGCCCAACCCCTACCCGCTACCTGGCTATTTCAGCACCCCAAAGGAAAGACGGCTTTGAAAACACAGGCCCAGTTACAATATTCTGCAGCTAATTTAGACCTCATGAGCCTGGTAGGCCCATGAATCAGGGCTTCAACCAACGAGCAGATTCTGATGTGCTTCAAGAAGTTCCAGTCCCCGGCTGGGAGCCCAGAGGTGTTAGCAGGAGACATATAGATCTGTTCCAGCAGCCCAGGACAAAGCCTGTTACATCAGTTTAAATCACTGGTGGAGCTTCGAAGCAAAGCAGACAACGAGGATGCTGCCTTAAATCACCACACCAGGGTCCTCCAGAGCGTGGAGGTCCAAGCCCCGAGGGAAA
>NW_010398349.1:0-1988 GCF_000710305.1 Buceros rhinoceros silvestris
GTGTAGATGCGGAGCGGTGGTTATTGCTGGAGAGCAAATGCGAAGTCTCGTGAGCAGAATGTTTCGCTGTGTTATAAGGCGGTTTTGTGCAAATTCACCCAGGCGAGCTGTGCCCGCGGAGAAGCGTTGTGGGGTCCGAGGCCGTTCCTGCCGTGCCCTCCAGGACGTGGCTGAGTTTGGAGTGCACTAAGCTGTGCCCAGTGGTGTATTTCTAGAGACATACCAGCCTGCATTCTGTCAGCAGTCAGCAGTGACAGCCAACAACTTACCCTCATGCTCATGACATTTTCCAGAAAGAAGAGTGAAGCTGCTGGGCATCAGACAGAGGCGTTGTGGGATGGAAATAGGACAGCAGTACCTCCGTCTGGTTTGTCCCACTGCTGTCGGGTGTCGCACCACAAAGCTCACTGAAACAAGGGAGCTACTCTGGACACGGCTGATGCTCAGCGCCTGAGGAATGGCTTTACAGAGGCTGTGCTTTGTGCTGCTGCTTGGGTAACCACCACGCGTGCATCTGTGTCTGCTCTGAGCCCGTCGCACGTTCAGGGCTTGTTGCTATCTGAACTCATCACTGCTTCAGAGCAGACCATCACCTTTTCCAAGCCCATAATTACCTTGATAGGAATTAAATAAAATGTTGATCTTCAAATTCTTGGAGGGGGGGAAAAAACCAAAGAAAGGAATAAAAATATTCTACTAGACTTCCTCTGTCTCAGCATGGAAATAAAAATGCTTTCTAGAATTCATAGACAGATATTTTGCAGTTCTAAGCTACATGGTGTTTTGACAGTAGATTCAATTATTTTAAATGAATGATACTTATACAATGCAGCTTTCAGCTTTTCAAAATGCTTCTTACTTTAGGAGTTTATTTGTAAAAATAAAGTTGAAGGATTTTCCAGATAGGACATGCAATTTTAAAATATAAGTATTTAAGAAAAGCTGATTGTTGTTTTTACTGCTGCTATTATTATCTGCAGCCCTGTGAAATCCATCACATGTAAGAAAGAACAAATAATTTGCCTATTTTGAATTTGTTACTTAATTGTGAATGCTAACAGATTTTTTGCTTGTTGATTGTTTCCGTGTTATCTTTAATTTGTTGCGTGCATTTAAAATTCCCACTGATATATATCTCTGCACAAATTTGAAATGCAGGAATAAGCTGTTGCCTGCAAAATCAGCTGCTCCTTGCCGGTATAAGCACCTTTAACACATGGTTTAAGGAGCCCTGTTTAAAGTACAGCCTCTAATATTAGTGCCAATACTGTCTCTGGCACTAAGTAAATTGTCAGTAGTTGCTATATCATTGTAATTCATCTGGCATTACTCTTGACTAAAAGAAATTATATGTGCCGCCTCAATCCTGCTGGAGAATCACCCCAACTGAGTGCTGCACCAGTACAGAGCTCCAGCGTGGCCAGCTGCACTCCAGTGCACCCTGCGTTGAAAGGTCTGGCAGGGAAAGCAGGTTGGGGGAGCTGTACAATATTGATTATTTCATTTTCAGGACAATGAACTCATGGAGGGAAAAGAGCTACAGATGTCAGGTTATTATATTTTCCAGCTAATGCGACAGTTACTGCATCACTGCAAACACTGCCTGTGGTTCTCAACTTTTCCTGAAGAACAAGAGGGAAGAGAGTGGCAGTGTGTTAGGATGAAGTTGTTTTCTTGGGGAATTCGATAATGCTAATTATTCTTATTTGTAATGGAGAGCACAGACAATAATGTGGTCACAGTTAACATGGAAGTGTGTCATCTTGTGAAAGACAGGTCTGTTGTGGCCTGAGCTCTTTAGGAGGTTTAAAAATTAAGTGCTTCTGCGAACAGAATTGTTGGGGAAATTCGTAGGAACCGGTGTGGGTAAGGACTACAGGGTCAGATCTCCTAGTAAATAAATACTGTGCCGAAATCATTAAAATGCTGCAGCTTTCAGAGCACTTTACTGTCTTGCACCAGTTGATGACATTTACACCTTTGTAGGG
>NW_010398349.1:2061-12737 GCF_000710305.1 Buceros rhinoceros silvestris
GTAGGGAAACTGTTATAACACTGGTGAGGGCAAGGAGGACCTTGAAGGACAGCGTTTGAAACCCACTTTGTGAATGAGGATGCGGTGTGAAGTGACCCAATAGTCACATGCTGAAATACACCAGTTGCCTTCTACAGTTTATTGATCTTCTTTGCTTTGCTATTAAAAATACTAATGTATGATGGAACTGACGGAAAGATTGCCTTTGATTTAAAGGCTTTGCGCGTGAATTGCGTAGCCGTAAAAGTGTTTCAGTCATAACGAGATCTGACGTGGGAATCTTCAAAAGCCCCAATTCCAGCAGTGCTCGGAGTTGCTTCCTTTGATGTTTTGTTGCTGAATCATTTTGACAGTGTGTGGAACAGCATCTAAACACTGCTACATGGCAGAGAGCCAAACTGCTAAGTTATATGAGCCTCTTCAGTAGTCTGAGTAACGCAAAGGCAGGGTAGCCTGAAAAGCAACTGTAAATTCATGATCGGCTGTAGGTGTAAAGGTACATCTTGAGACATCTGCAGTTCTTAGCAATTTGTGAAAGGAGGTAACTTCTGATGCTGTGAAATGCTGTTACTATTTGGAGGCTGGGACGGCAAGGCACTATTTTTCTGCCGCCTGTATAGCTCTCTAATGGCTCTCAAGGTAACGTGCTTATCTTCTGTGGGTGTTACGGGAGGAACAGGTACAGATCTGAATGACACAAAGTGTGGAATTTTTTTTTTATTGTTGTTGTTTTGCGTTGTTCAGAGTTTCATTTGCGGAGAGAGCAAGATTTGGGCACCGGTCACACGGTATGGCTCCAAATTCTAGCCAAGCAAAGCATGGCGGGGGGATTGCACTGGGGTTGTGGTGTGGTCTGGGTTCTGGAGTGTGTGCACATGTCTTCAGGTCTATCAGCATGTTTACCGATGCCAGGCCTGTCTGTAGATAGTGCAGATGCGATAGCGGCTCAGGTTTTCCAAGGCAGGTGCACAAGTAAATCAGCGTGGCTGCTCTGGTGGTACGACTACTACTTGGCACCTCTCAGTGTGAGCGAGTGCTAGCGTGGAAGCAGTTGAAGGCACTGAGCCTCAGGTGTGAGGGCTGAGCCACCATGACGCAGCTCTGTCAAAGTGGAGTGAGAACAAGGCTGAGGCTGGCATAGCACCAGATCAACTGGAAAAAGACTTTTTGCTGGTATCGCTTTTTTTCCAGTTGAGGACTGGTTTAAGATGTCCTGACAGACCTCTTTTACTGGGATTAACTGTGCATCCATTAAGAGCCACACTAATCCACTGTAGAGCAATCATTTTAAATCCAGGGCTCTTGGCTAGTGACATCCTTCTGCTCCTCAGTGCTGGCTGCCTGCTTGCGAGTGTTGTTGATGGGAGGGTATTGCAAACCAGAAGCCTGTCTTCAGGTATGTCTTCTGTTACTTGTTTTCAAACTTCATAAAGCTACCTGAGCTGTTTTTTGATGGCCGGCATTATAATGAGAGCAGCCTGGTTGTGATATCTCTGAGATCTTATGATCTAATTTATCCTTGTTTCCTGGGTAAATGAGCCCACAAAGAGCTCTGTGCTGTCATGTCTGATCATCTATTGATTCCTGCCTAGCGAAAATCTCCCTCTACAGGTCTGCATCATAGAGGGTACGTGCATGTTGGTAGCCTGGCCAATATGATGAGAAGGCAAAAGTCCCTCTAAATAGCTGTTCAGAAGCAGCAGCTAATACAGTGAAAGTACACAAGGAATTTGGATTTTGCAAATCCAAATCTCTGTCTTTTATCTTTCATATCCATCTGTAATTAAAATGCAGACAGGAGAGATTTGTGTGTTTGTGTTACACGTCAAATACATATTGGAGACAAAGTTCAAATTTACTCAGCAGTGCTGATGATTAAGTTCTGAATTTGCAGCCTGTTACTTCATGACCTATTTCTAAGTGTATTAGCACTCAGTCGCTAGAAATTCCTGTTCAATTCCTAGCTAGAGCACATAAGCAGCTCTGTGACTCTGGTGTGTTTCCTTCCACCTGGTCTTGTTCCCTGGGCTGATTCCCTCAGCTACTCATCTGCTTTCCCACCATGACTACAGAAGTCCGTGGCATTTTCTCTCTCCTTGGAGGGTTATCTTCTGTCACTCTCCCAACACCACAAATGTCTATCAACACCTTGCAGTTCAGCCAGGAGTCTGGGTCATGACTCCCTTCTGTGAAAGAATTTATTAATAGACTTGCTGTTCATTTTGCTGAGGGCCTGGTGTCAGGGACAAGAATGTGCATGAGTCAAACATCAGAGCTGTCCATTTTAATAGACTTTGGGTAAATCCGTGATCAGATTCTCATATGGTTTTGTTTACACAGATATAGATGCTCAGGGAACAGAGGTACAGAGTGCTTCCTGAGTTCACAAACAACATACAAAACTCAATGATTAGTATTTATATAGGACTCGTCTCTGAAATACCAACATTTGATATGAACAGGCAAGCATACCTAACAGCTTTCTGTAGATAATACTTAGTAAAGAGACAGAGGAGGAATGAAGAAACACTTGGAATGTCATGTCACCCCAAACTGTGGTAAATAACCCATGCAGGCGTCACAGAAAGGCAGAGGATCAGAGATTTTGGACCCATTAAACTTACAAATGTTCTGTCTTTGTCATTGTTTTGTTATCCTGGAATGTTCATCTGCAACTTTGCTCCGTGTGCTGTTTTTCACCTTCCCAACAAGCATCATTCTTACTTCACAGAAGTATTATATTTTGAAATTTTGTGTTACAAGAGAAGTGAATCGTAAACTCTAGCATTCAAAAGTTACAATGAACGAAAACACTACTTAGAAGCTTTGGCTGCTTTGATCAACCAAAAAGGGGGGTAACACTCCTGCTGGTAGTGATTGTTAGTAATTCACAAACAAGATTTAAAGTTAATATAATGTAAAGGAAAATTGCTATTGCTGGAAGCTCTAAGCTGTTGTAGCTTTGATGATGCTCCGTGCTGACACTGAGTGGTGCAATTACCACATGCTGATGGAGAAGAGCTGCAGTTTCTGAGTCAGCTGCCGTTTTTTTTTTTTTTCATTTAGTTGGCATTGGTATTTATGTGCTTATTGTAAGCAAACTCTACAAAGTGCTTCCCCAATATTTGTAACAAAATGCTAGGGAGAGACCTAGATATTTCTTTTTCTTTTTTCTCCCCTGGCATAAAAATCTGCACTTTGCATTAGAACCCTGCTGTGAGCAGTTTAGACTTTCAGCCTAGCTGAAATCACTGTGGGAGTCAGTGGGGGGACTCCATGTAAGAAAAAACAGTAGCAGGGAGTGCTGGAGGCCTTGAAAAATTTTGTATCAAATCGTTTTACTGTTTATCATGGGTGATATTCACTTGTTTATTTTTGCAAGCTCAGTGGAAAAAATGCGAACAATTAATTAACCTTTTTGTCCTAGATTTGCCAAGGAACCAGTGCTGTTTGAGGAGAGACCAAAAAACATTATTTCCATTTAATAGTGTGGTTGCCATGATTGGCAGGGTAAAAAGCAGCTCAAGTGGCTGCTCATACACCTGTGCATGTATTCTTATATCATTTTGACTGCTTGTGGATTTTTTTTTAATGGTCTTGCTTTTCTGATAGAAATATTTAAAGATTGGTTTGAGTTCAGGAGCAATTTTTTGTTAGAAAATTTGGTGCTAAATCGGGTTCATCTGTTTTCAAGAATGACATGTCAGGAAGGAGAACTTATTTTCATACTTGCAGCAAGAGACTGGACCTTGAGTTTGGAGGTGACTGGCAACATAGGCTAGGCATGTAGCTTGTTTGCTCACAGAGTGTGTCACGGAGTGTATAGATAAAGTCTAGGAAGGAGCTGAACATTTCACATTTTTCGTATTTCTTTTGTAAAAAAAAACCCTCCAGACTATGCAAAAATATTTAATAATGTTCAGAAATAATTAAAATATGTTCAGAGGATATTAGTGTTACGCTAAAACTGGTCAAAGAGGGGAAATAATCAAGTAATCTTATGTCCCTTCCTGTAGACAGGTATATATGACAAATTATTTCATAACATGATCTGATAGAATTGTTACTTTTTTCTTTTTTTTGAGACCTCACTTTCTTTTGTGTTAAGATTTGTCAGTGCAATGTGAGGCTGAGAACAATCTGAGATCCAAAGCATCCCACCTCATCGGCTGTAGTTGCTGGATGGCATCCAGTGATCAGGACTCGCTTAGCAACCCGAACAGACTTTAGTCCTTGGTCACTGATGCCACACCTAGGCAACATGTGATGTCCCATGTCAAATCACTATGGAGCACCACACATCAGTGCTTGCCAGCTCTGCCATCTCAGGACACTCAGCAAAAAAAGTAATTGTCTTACCAGGCCTAAAAAGAAATGCAAGGATGCACGTGTTTGCTGAAGTTCCAGAAATACTCTGGTGTTTATTTGTATACATACGTGTTTGTGTGTGTGTGTATGAGTGAATGCCTTGTCAGGGATATGCCCAGTCCATTGGATGACAAGCAGACCCCGGTGGTCCTGGTTCTTTTGTCCAGAACCAGCGGCACAGACTTCACTCGGGGCAGCAGATCTTCAGAAACTTCTGGGGGAGGGTAGGTCATTTCGTCTGCCTTTGCCATTTCACAGAGCATGTGGAAGATGGGAGAATCTGATTACAGATGTCTCTACATTTTCCTGGATTTTCTGGAAGAGGTAGAGCTACTCAGGTTGAGTAGAAAAGGTATCAGATACAGTGGTGGTGACTCACCTCATTAACTGTATCTTGCTGATGTCCTCACACCTTGTGAACTTTTTTTTTTTAATTTATCTTTTCGTGGCTGGCCACTTATTTGTCATGTTGACAGGCAATGGCCTTCTGAGAACACTAGCTGCTATTATGGGATCACTGAGGCTGAACAGAAAATGGAGAAAACAGCAAGAAATATAAAATTGCTAGTCTGTCTCTGAACCAGGAGGCTGGATAAATGGTCATTGTGAATCTGTTTGCAGACAGAAATACAGCTATTCTGTTGGTATTAAGCAGCTTGATCTACTTCAGCTTCAAAGAGGGGCCTAAAGCAAAAAGATGTATTTCATTATAGGAGGAAGAAATAGATGTTCACAGGCTGCTGACTATATGTGAACTGACCATACCGATTCAGAGGCAATGTACCTATATGGAGAGGAGCATAGAGGAAGTGGGAGCCATTCCTCTACCCGGATCCAGCAACGCTTTCCATTATGAAACCATGCCCAACTATTTGTTTTCAGAAGATCTCAAATGCCTTGTGTTTAGTGGAAACATGTTAGGGTCAAGGGTTTCCCTTGAGCATCCTCTGAAAGAATGTGTGAAATGTGGAATCTGAAAATCAGCCAGAAAAGAACTTTTTGGGAAGGTGAGGACCAACCATCGGGCTTAACCTACAGAAGAGGTTAGGATGAAGTTCTCTGGAAAACGTACAGATAAAGGCAACTGTGTCTTGGTCTGACAGAAAGAGTCTTGTCAAAGATTCGCTCAAGTCTTCACCAAGTCTTACATGGATAAACCTAAATTTTTCATTTGAAAATGGGCCTAAGTAGTATTTCTGGGTGGGTAAAAGTAGATTGCAGAGATAAAGAGCCACAAGCTGAGGCAAAGCCAATGTGTGAGGGTAACCCTAAAAATTGAAGGTGTTATGGGAGATGGCAGTAAAGAGTTTTCATTATGATCGAATATTAATTAGTGACATGGCTATTAATGATGACAGTAATTAACAGAGGAAGGAAAGACTTGTCATTGTCCCGAGGGTGAGTAATCAGTCTTGGCAGGTGATAAATAATGGTTCAGCAAACTCAGCAGAAAGATAATCTGTCTGCCGCAGGACAACTGGAGAACAGCTATAACATCTTCCAGGCTCTTGGCAATAGTCAGGAATGACTTCATGTTTTTAACAGAGAGAAATTAAAATCCCAGATCCCAAGTGCTGCTTATATTCCAGAGTGGCTGATCACAGAATTTCAGGCTGAGTCAGTGCCTTCAGTTCACTCGCCCCTTTAAACCTTTCTTTTTAAATCTTAATTACAGGGGAAAGAAAGACTGGGAAACCAGCTTTCAGCTTTTTACTTGGATGTTTCACTGTAGTTTGATGGAAATTGAATAGATTCCTCAAAAGCAGCCTAGAGCTGGAGACACAATTGTTCTGTGTAAAAATGGAGGGGGACTTATTCCAGCATTAAGTATTCCTGTACATCTGGAAAGGGATCATGCAGAATGCACTTCACCTCCCTCGAGGAAAGCAATGCGCTGCTCTAGATGATATTCAGGTATCAGCTGTCACGTCACTTGGCAGTGAGATACCTAAGAGATCACTGCCAGTCAGTAATCTGAGACCAAAGTCAGGAGAAACAGTGACCTTTTTAGTTTGGGGGATGAACAGAAGAACCAAGGAAGATTCTGGTTTAGCTTGAACCAAGATAGCATTTTCTGAGCTATTATTTCTAACAATACAGAAGCACTTCAGTTTGAGTTGTCTTGAAGTGGTTTTCTAACCCCAAATGTTTTGTTCTATCTTTAGGTTATTTTTGTTGTGTAAAAGTCAAAAAGGAGCATCTGTATTTATAAAATAGAATATTTTATTAACAAACTTGTCAAAACAACAGTTACTGGCTCTGAACAGGTTCCCCATGTGTTATTCAGCTAGCACTGTTCACTAGATATGTCCTCATCAAGCAGTTAGTTTTGGACCCCTCAGATATCTTTTTCTGAATAAATTTACTGTTCACAAAAAAACGATGTGACTTTAGGATGCACCTGGCAAGCTCATTTCAGCAGAGCCAGGGAAGAGCTGGCATCACTGCCAGAGGCATTGGTTAGATGTTTTGCAAGGTGTACTGCCCGCAGTTCTGGTGACCCCAGTGCAAAGAAGTGGAACTTACATTTGAAAAGTTGCTGAAATGGTAAAGTAGTGGGGAGACCACCTTAAAAGGACATTAAAAGAGTCTTAAAAGGACATTTAAAGAGTTTGGTTGGTTTAGTGAAGTGGAGGTAGGGAGGCAGCGTGTCAGCCCTCTGTAGAAATTCTCAGGAGAAACTATCTCTAGTTAAACTAAAGGAACTAAACTAACTAAAGGAAGAAGAATAATTCTTCCTGTTAAATGATAATACAGATGTGATACCAAATGCATATTAATAACCTTAGGCTGGTAAGTTTAAAGACTTCCATCTATCCAAAACAGAAGAAAAAAAAAAGAGTTCTGGAATAACGGTGCACATAGGATAGTGGCAACTTAAGAGCTGGCAGGTGTAGAGAGTGACCGTAGAGCTGAGAATACAAGCTTGTGAGATTGGTCCTTGTCAGGGGTTGGGGCTGGGCCGGCCACCAGACACATGACAGATGCCCTCTGTTACCCCTACTCCGTCCTCAAAGGGGAAGAGAAAGGGAATAAGGGAGAGAGACTTACAGATTGGAAAACTAAAAGTGCTTTAATGAAAATAATAGTAATAAAATTATATATGTGCAAATATATACAATACCAAAGCCAACCCCCCTGATGGCAATAACATCACCCGCACCACTGACGCTGTGGGCAGACACTGGGGAAGGTCCAGACTGGACAGAGCAGCAGCAGATGAGAACCAGATGCAGGAGCTGGGTTTTGGAACTGGATTCAGGAATGCACGGACTGGGATCAGAGGCAGAACAGACAGAGTCCTCCTTGGATGCCGGCCATTGAAGTAGAGGGCAAGAGAGAGCTGAGACCCTTGTGATCCCTCAGCTTCATACGGACTATGATGTCTATGGGATGGAACACCTTGTTGGTCAGCGTAGGGTCACCTGTCCTGTCCGCTCCTCCCCGCAGGTGCAGCCTCTCACTTGCTGCACCCCCACCGTGGCACACAGGGTTGAGCAGTGACCTTGGTCTGCACTGGAGCAAGAATAAGCCAGAGCCTTTCTGCACCCCAGTCCCTGGTGGTAACTGGAAACACCAAGCGTTGTCACCGCTAGAGGCAGACACTGCCTGCAGAAATACACCGTTAACTTCAGGAAGTGCAGTTGGTTAGAAGAGGCTGAGCTGGAAAGTAAAATCGCTGAACAGAATGAGTTCTGCTCTGACTCAAACCAGGACAGTCCTTTAGTGTCTTGTTCATTGATACCTTCAGGGCCAGTTGAGACAATGCCCAGCTGCTGCTTGTGGGTCACATCTGTTTGCCCAGTATGTAAGTGAAAGCAGATGCTTCCCTGATCTTCAGGAGCTCTGCTGATTGCCTGTAGGGGACAAGTAGGTTGTTTTACAAGTAGGTTGTTGCCTTGGGTTCGGAATGATGAAGGTCAGGTCCACGTTCCTGCTTGCTGCTGAAGCATGACTGAAGAGAGTTTACTGGTGCTCTTTGCAGAGTCATGGGTTAACTTGCATTGCCAGGGGGAGTAGAAGCTGCCATCCACTTCTGCATGGGGGATACAAAGTGGGACATTTCTAGTGAGAATTCAGCTGCATGGAAGAGTCATTCAAACCTGAAGGTATTGCATGGACCTGGGACACTAGCAGTGCTTGCTGTCTCTCTCTGTGGCATGTTACAATTGTGACTCCTGGCCTTTGCGGAATTTAAGGTTTACTGAGGGTGTAAGGATGCTCTGGACCTGTGGAAGACAAAATGTCCTTCAGAGTTTTCTGGAACAGTCATCATGTGGGTTATGCTGTTTCTTGAAGTACCCACCATGTCTGAACCTGGAAGGAATCCATCCAAATAAGTTCCTCTGGGGTCTGTTTAGTAAGCCTGAACCGTACGGTGGTTCCTTTTTGTATGCTATCTTCAACTGATATATCACAAAGCATAGCAATAAGTATTACTGGAGCTGTTAGCCTGCTGTACGTGGATGCAAATATTTCTCAACAAAGTGGCTGTATGCTGAGAAGGGCTGAATGTTATGTCTGCATCCAGATGTGGCATTGTTAGTTTGTGCTGCACGCTGCTGTGACTTGGTATGGACTTACTAAATTGTCTCCAACTGCCTTTGCTGATTGACTGGACAAGTCAAGTTAGCTGACTTGTGGGCACCATTATGTTTCATTTTAAGCTTAACTCTCTGAGTATGGGTTGTAAAGCAGTTTTGCTGTCCTGTTGTGCTTTGATAAAAGGCCTTAGCTTCTGCTGAACAGCAACAAAGTTTTTCACTTCTTTGATTTTCATGTGAACAACAGAGAGGTTGTATACAGGCAGAGGATCAATCCTACAGATCTTTATGAAGTTTATAAGATAGAAACATCCTTTGTACTAGCTTATGGGCCCTGAAAACCTGATAAACTACCAGATGGGCCTTAAAGACTCACTTCTTTGCTCCTGGCCAACATTCTGCTGGTGGAACTACTACCAGGTGACAGTTCAACAGTGGCTTGGTTACAGGCACACTGAATACCACTTCCTTCTCCAAGACATTGCTTGTCTTTGACATAAGCGAGACTTTCCTCTGTCTTTTTTTGACTGATAACTCAGTTCTGTACTTTTAGATTATTGCCTCTGACATGACAGGTGCAAAGTGCCAGTAAAGGCTCCTTCATCTCCTTGCTAGCTAGTGCTTGCAGAAATGTAACTCCCTGTATGCTGAGGTCAGAGAGAAGCAACTGGGAGAGAAGTTACATGGGACCATTAGAGTAATGTCTGATTTAGAGTATATCAAGTCTCCTCTCACACAGAATATTAGTACCTGCCAATAACTATACAATTACTGTGTGGCATGAGAGGGACAAATATTCTGAAACCTCAGGGGAGATAAAAAGGAAAATGGAATAAAATTCATGATAGTTCTGTTACATCTATCTGAATGTTACCTTTCAGGTTCTCAAACCCTGTGGTCTCAGTGTTCAATGTTTTCTTCACTTTTTCTTTTTTTTTTAAAGGTGCTGATATTGTGCAGTGGCTTATGAAGAACCTCAGCATTGAGGATCCAGGTAAGGTGACAACAGCTGGGAAGGAACAGATAACCGTCTGTATTATATTATATACAGCAGATGATACTATTTTGCTGAGGTCTAATATACCAGTAGGTGAAAAAGGTTGATTTAAGCATCGGAGGAAAGAAGAATGGACACAGATAAAAATCAACATCTTAATTCAGTCTAATACATTACACTGCAACACACAGAAGGCACTTCGTAGGAGTCCTAGTCTGTCTGAAATTGTTGCTTCCTGAGAAAGACTGACTGATTTCAGGTTGTTCCTAGACTTAGAAAGGTGATTGGTGGATGCGGGTGCTTAAGCAGGCAAATGCAGAGGTTTTCATGGTGTGGAGAAAGGTAGCCATGAGTGACAGGCCATACTGGCCAAGGATGATGCAGACACCACCATGGGATCAGATGATGGCTGCTAACTTATCACAGCAGATAGATAAATGGATAATCAGCCATAGATAGTGGGGGGTGCATGGGCACAGTCCGAGTAATTCACTCTTTGGAGAAACCAAAATAATTTTGGGACAGTTAAGAACTGTTGGGAAAAGCGGAAGAAAAGATCTGCAGATCCAGAAGTTTGTTTTCCTTTTCTCACCTCCCAGTTTATTTCTGCTGCCTACTGTCGCCATGTAAAAGCAGAGATAGAGGCAGTGGCATCAGAGATAGAGACAGGACATCTCCGTACACACATCTCTTCTCGTCAGACCAGTCAAGATCTGAATCTGATTTCAACTGCTGACAATACCTTTATTATCTACCCAGGGGTGCAT
>NW_010398349.1:12847-16633 GCF_000710305.1 Buceros rhinoceros silvestris
GAGAAAGTTGATGCAGCTTTCAACAGCTGATATTGGTTGTAAGTCTGTGCAGATGTGCCTCTGCACTGGTGAAGGTTGCCCTGGCAGTGCTAGGATCTACTTCCCTTTGCCTGCTCCCCATTTCCTCTAACTAATGGCAATACTACTGTGTCAAGACTTATGAATAAACATGCTGCTAATGACCTGGTGTTGCAGGTGTTTATCGCATTCAGTAGAGGCAAGTGGGGTTCACTGATGGTACAGGCTGCTTGGCAGCTGTCACCCGTGGTGGATAATGTGCTTTGAATTGAATTTCAGACTCTACCGAGCTGAACTGGCATGTGACATTTTGTAAACAGAAAACTGGCAGGTTAAACATTTGAGCAGTGTTTCCTCTGTACTATAAGGCTGATTTCTGTTCTGCTTTGCATGGTTTAGTTGGAAGGCATAAGGATGCAGTGTGGGAACAGAGAGGCATGTGTGCATCAGGTCTTCACGCGAGTCATTGCCATAGCTGCTGCTGAAAGCAAAGGGGTATGCAGTGCACATCTTCCTGACACATCCCTGCTGTTTTCTCTCTTTCACAGCGGAAGCAATACACTTGGGAAGTCTCATTGCTGCACAGGGTTATGTCTTTCCGATCTCAGACCATGTCCTTACCCTGAAAGATGATGGGACGTTCTATCGTTTCCAGGTTGGTGAGCCTTCTGTCTCCCATGTGGCCCCTTCGACTGTCCCTGCAGTAATACTGCAGAAATCTTCCACTCTTTATCCCCAAGAACCCACTCATTAGGTCTGTGAAGCCAGGGATTGAGACTGTCTTGGTAGAGGCATTAGGAAGTAAAGAAGTTCTTTCAAAAAGATCTGCTTTAGAATCCCACATCACTCTCTTATACTTTCTGACCCACAGTTTTTACATAAATGAAGGGATATGTCCTGTGATTGTTTTTGATATGTGGTTTCAAGGCTGTTTGACTCAGATTTGAACTAAACCCGAAGAAAAATGGCTTTTGGGTTTTAACTCTGATACAGAGTTAAGTAGCCACCCTCCTGTACAAAATAGACCAGGGCAAACTTTGGAGTTGGACATTCAAACTCTGGCCCAGGAGATAATTAAAGTTTTTATCCTATCGCGGTTACAGATGGGTGTGGGAGGGTGCAAGCTTCAGGCTTTGACTCTTTTACAAAGAGTGTGTAACCTTGGCAGTCACCTAAGCTGGGATATCTCGGTGTCCCTGTGCCTCCAGATGCGTTGAATTTTTAAAGCGTCCTGTGCTTGAGTTCCATGCCCTGTCCAAAATCTGCTGCTGTCAGCTTCCTAGATAACTTGAGTGCTTGTGCTGCAACAACCCCTTTTAAAGAGATTGTATAACTTTAAAAGAACTAGGAAGTTCAAAGCTGGAGTCCTACTGCCTAATACTGCTGGTTGGATTTGTCTTTTTCTGTTATATGATCCCAGCTGGCTCCCTTATCTTTCCTGTGACTTCTCTTCTGTTCACTCTCCTGTTCCTCCTTTACGTTTTCTTTTTTCTCTTTTTTTAGTTTTTCTGTGAAATGCCTGTTTTCCTCTTTGCATCTGCTGCTCATGCCCACTGTCCCACTGCTAATGTGTTGTGTTATCATACGAGACCAACGGCATGGTGAACAAAGAAGCCCAGGAGATCACAGACCTCCCCTTATCTCACCCCACCTTCTGGTTACCTGGCATCATTCAGATTAAGACTTTTTCATTACATTTCTCTTGCTTTTCTGAAAGTCTTGCTACTCCTGTCATGTAAGACTTAGCAGAAGCAGGGGTGATACTGGTTGTGCATTTAGTTGTTCTTTTAAAATAGAGAAAAATGCAACACCATAAGAAGTTGTTCTATACAGCTCTCAGGAGCTAGATTGCAATGTAATTCTATTTCTTTTTTTTTATTTTAAGGCTGTGTGAATCACATAACCAAATTGTCTTTGCTACTTACTGACTTTTGTTTTCCTTCTCTTATCTTTTGCTACAACTTTTGCTTATTCTTTGCCTCTTCTCATATCATAGAATCACAGAATTATCTGGTTGGAAGAGACCTTTAAGATCATTGAGTCCAACCTGCACTGCCGGGGTCCCTAAGCCAAGTCCCTCAGCACCACATCTACATGTCTGTTAAACACCTCCAGGGGCAGGGACTCCACCACTTCCCTGGGCAGACTGTTCCAATGCTTCACAACCCTCACTGTAAAGAAGTTTTTCCTGATATCTAACCTAGATCTTCCCTAGCACAACTTAAGGCCATTCTCTCTCATCCTGTCACTTGTCACATGGGAGAAGAGACCAACCTCACCTCTCTACAACCTCCTTTCAGGTAGTTGTAGAGAGCAATAAGGTCTCCCCTCAACCTCCTTTTCTCCAGACTAAATAACCCCAGTTCCCTCAGCTGCTCCTCATAAGACTTACTCTCCAGACCCTTCACCAGCTTCATTGCCCTTCTCTGGACACACTCCAGCACCTCAATGGCTTTCTTGTAGTCAGGGGCCCAAAACTGAACATAGTACTGAAGATGTGGCCTCACCAGTGCCGAGTACAGGGGAACAAACAGCTCTTCGCAGCCATTTTCTGCAAAAATAATGTGATAGGATCATGTTTCTTATCCATTACTCTTTCTTCATCAACATCAGTCCCTCCTTTAATGGTAGCTCATCATCTTGTGAAGTTCATAAGATATATATCAGTGAGGAGCAATGAGCCCTGTACTGTTTGATCCCTCCATGTTTTCTTACCATACTTCGGTGCAAGGAGCTCTCTGTTGTAATGTGCTACACCCACGTGTGGTATTACATCAGTAATTCAGAACAGTGTTCTGTAATTTGTGTGATCACAGAGACATTATTCTTCATTCATGTTAAAACTGAAATACAGCCACATGTAGAAATATCTCGTAATTAATTGTAGCAACTGCAATGTGCAGACCTGGATAGAATACAAAAGCAGTAAGCTTAGAAGGACTTCTGCTTTCAGAACGACTGTGATCAGCTGAGTTTTGACCTCTGCCATCTGTTATATTTTAAAAGTAAATTGTTTTGTAGGCTGCCAACCACACTGATAGCTTCTCCAAAAAACCAAGAGATGTGTAGCGTATATAAAAGACCATGAGGTTTCTCATGCTCTTGGAAAAAAGAATTCAGGGTTCCTGTGAATTCCCTGAGGATAGAGGATAAGAGGTCCACATTCAGAAGAGCTTGCAACAGTGTCTAAAATGTCATCAGGATGCTGGATATCCTCCTTAAGAGATGCTTGTAATACAGCATCACTGTTTACCTGTAGTGAGGAATGTTAAAGGTGATATGCTGCTGGAAAAGCATCCTCACTTTTGCTGAGATCTGTAGCAGTGTTTCCCTGGAGGGCAGAGACTGGCCCGTAGACTTTGTGATTCTTCTTTCTGTACTTGTAATGTTTTTCTGCATCTGAATTGTTTTTCATCTCTTAAATTACAAAAATGCGTGTTTCTTAGGCACCATACTTCTGGCCTTCAAACTGCTGGGAACCAGAAAACACAGATTATGGTGAGAGTATAATTATTTCATTGTAGAAAGTTAGTACAGAAAGTTTGTGATGGAAATAATTGTTCTTAAAATAATTATTGTTGGCCATGTAAACCCTTCATCATCAGAGTTTGTCAGACTGCAGCATCAGAGGCAGATACGTGCCTGTCTCAAATACATGAAGTGCAATCCCAGGGTGTCTCAAGGCCATGGAGCTGTAGCTGTCAAGTTCATGGCTTTTACCTACCATTACCTTCATTCTCCCGTAGCTCTGTTCATTTCAGCAGGGTT
>NW_010398349.1:16701-25623 GCF_000710305.1 Buceros rhinoceros silvestris
AGCAGGATTTATGGCAAGCACAATACTGCTCCTTGGGAATATTATATAATACCGATATTGCTTTTGTGGGAGAACATACCCTGATCTGTAGCTGAATCTGATGTGTTGATCAATAAAAAGTTAACTCATCTGGGCACTCATCTGGCTGATCAATAAACCGCTATGTAACTGATGGCGACCCATAGTTAAAGTTCTCTGATATATGACATCAGACTTATTTTTCCAATTTTTTTAAGATTACCAGATGATAGCTGGTAAAAAAGAGAAGACTGATCATGGTTTATGAGCTAATAAACTCCAACATGGTGTGTTAAACGTGTTGAGTGCCTTCAGACAGCAATAATACATAAAGAAAATATGTCAGTGTTGTTATCTTTAGCTGTCTGCATGCAATATTGCTGTCTCTTCCAGAACTGCACTTCTTTCACAGTTAAATGATAAAATAAACTGTTGTATCCTAGAGTGGCGTTGGAAAACGAAGTGAATCCATGTGCATGCTCGTACTACAGGAGCTTCTGGAAGTCCTTCTTTTGAAATATCTCATAATCTAAGATCAGTTTAGAACTTATCCCTGCATAATCAGGGTTTTTTTTCTTTCTCAGCAAATAATTACTCATCATTATGGATTCTGGAAATCATTTGCTGGGGTGGAGAAGTAGCCTGCAATGGTGTCTGTCATGTCATAGTTCATTTGCAGTCCTCATCTGCAGAAAAGCTAGTGCAAACTTATTTGTTTATCCCCGTGAGGGAACTGCTTAGGAGAAAACATGATGCTGCTCCTCACATGCAAAAAAATTCCCAGATTTAGTCGCCATATATAACTGTTTGAACTATGCCAAATATGTATTCTGTAAATATCAGAATAACAATCTGAAGAGGGAAAGTCTGTTTTTTTCCTGTAGTACCTGACAAATAACTGGTTTCACAGATTATTGTGCTGCAAGGGCATAGAGCGGAGGAATACACCTCCGAAAAAAGCCTTGTATGAGCTGACCCACAGCTGGACAAGCAGCAACTGCATCAGCTTGGAGCTCTGTACTAACAGATTTTCATCTGTCCCAGAAATCTCTAACATATGCTTATAATCAGTCTTTGCATATCAGAGGTCTGTACAGATGGAGTCTTCCCAGGAATTAATCCCAAACTAGCAGTAGACTCAAATAAAACTGAAATCCCAGCAGCACTTTGTACTTTTTTTATTTGCCTGGATCTACTCACAGGACGGGAACTAACTTGCTAATGGCAGGTCACTGCCTAGCATGAAGAAATACTGTGAGATGACCGACTCTTGCTTTATTTGGTGTTGTAAATGGCTTACAGAGGAAACTGCCCTTGAGATCTATAAATATGCATGAACTGATGAGCTCTGGTTACCATGCATAGTATTGGCTCATTATATGCATGATAGAATTATAGGAATAGCATAGAACAGAATTTCATGAATAGCACTGTTTTCTTTATACATTTTTCAATAGAAGAATAAGTTTCCTATTAAAAACATCAATGAAGGTGTCAGAAAGCTGTATTTAACAGCAAACCAGACCCCCAAGGTTTTCAAAGAAAAGCTGAAATTTTCTGAAAAAGATTTGTTGCGGTATTTGGTAGATGATGCTTTGCCTTCTGCCCTGCTCTGGTTTGATTTGCTGTTGAATGATGAGTACCTGGCCCTTACAGCATGAGAGAGGGCAAAACACAAAGAACCTACAAAATTCAGATCTACATGCATCCCAAAACGAGAGCACTGTGCCTCTATACATAGTTCAGACCTGATTGTATACCCAGGGGGTGCTGGGAACCTTGTGTTTCCTGTAGGGGAAATGGGGTGAGCTAGAAGGTCTGGCTGAGGCTTTCCAAAAAGGCAGCTTAGGACTGGTTTGGTGTTGTGCACTGGGCTCATCCTGGCCCTCAGAATCCCAGATCACATCAGTTCCTGCAGTGTTTGCCTGTGGTGAAATGTGAGAAGGCTTTTCTTAACCATTTAAATTGCATAGAATAGTGAATGGAGCATATGAAAAAATACTCAGAACATACCTTTAAGATCTGGCCTGGATTTCTGTTTCAATTTCAATATCCTGAATGTTTTAGGGTTCGTTTTTTGGGGATTGTTTGTTTGTTTGTTTGTTTGTCTTAAACAAAAAGGGAAAAGAAGTGCAGGGCTACTCACTTTGGCAGGCATATATCCAAAGTGCTGAGGGGAACAGGTTTCTAATGTTAAAACTTTTACCAGCCCCAGAAGTAATTGTGTCTTTCTCAGACATCTTGTTAGGTCTCAGAACTTTTAAATGAGGTGTCCCAGATGTTTAAGACCTTTGAGATTACTAGTGGGTAATGTCAGATGGGTATCCAGCCCTTTCATTCCTTGCCTCACGTTGCTTTCTGATGAGAATGAATGGTGCATGGACCACTTTTTTTTTTTTAAGATCTAGTACTAATAATCTGCCTATAATTGTTTTCCATTCCGTTTCTCCCTTTAGCCATCTATCTTTGCAAACGGACCATGCAGAACAAAGCCAGGCTGGAGCTGGCAGATTATGAAGCCGTAGGTATACTGCTGCTAGAGTTTAAAGCTGGGGGTGCGGGGAGACCTTTGCTCGCCATTTTGTGCTTTGGGGTCAGCCTTTACTGTGTCTTTTTTTAGTTGTCAGAATTGTGTGGAGGTTGATCTGGAGACAACATCAGGAACATGACTGGGGAACATCACCGGCTTTGCAGCACCTGGCTGTGTAGCCAGCTCTCCAGAACTGGAGCAAATTCCACAGAAGTTTGCCTTGGTTTCCTGTTCCCAGTTAACAGTTCCTGGTTTATATAGCAGATATTAACACATAGAAACTATGGATTTTCAGATGTATTACTGAGCAGTTAAATTGCTGATAGTTACAGAAGTTTCCAGGTATTAGACTTGGACTGTAGCCAATATGCCATATTAAAAAAAAAAAGGCAGCATTACTCAAGCTTATTAAGCATGTGTTTTCTGTTATGAAATGGTTGTCCATAAAAACATCTCAAACCTCTGCTTCAGATTGTGCAGGCTCTGGGTGGAGAGGAGCGGGAAGGTGGTGGCAAGAGGGGCGGGGCTGGTGTGAGTTTCTTTGGATACCAGCCTTGTAACGCTCTGACCAGCAGAACTTTTATTTCTATCATTTTGACTTTTGTTTTGTTTATCTGCTCAACAGTGTAACAGCTGAATTTCACATGGGGAGCTTTTCATTGGAAGATTTCTTTACAAAGACGGTTGTAGAGAACTTCTGTTCATGTTTATTACAATGAAAATATTTATATTGCATATATTTTAGAGCTTTTTTTCTGAGAGTGGACTTTTCCCTTCTTTCTTGCCTTTTAAGTTTTGGGACTTCTGTGCACACATATATATACACACATACCATCTGGTCCTTTCAGTGAAGAGCGTGCAAAACTTGTGACTTATCTAGTCCACCCTGGATTCCATCCAGAGTTCCCAAGAGTTCTAATCTTGAAACACAGGCATAAAGGAAGGAATATAATAATCTGCATCCACTTACACATCCTTTTGCTGAGTTTTCTGCATACTGCAGGTTTCATTATTAAAACCATTAACATTGCTCACAGACAACCAATTAACTGTAAGTACTCTGAAGATCTATCATAAAGCAACAAAAGGCTGCTCAGCAGCACGCACGCTCCCACACACATGCAGCGATGCTATGTCTAAGTACTTTTGCACATAGACGTCTACTGAGAGCAGCAATGCTCCAGTGATGGCAAATAATTAGATCTTGGCAGTCTCTCTTTTTTTTTTGTGAATATTTCATTGCACAATTAGAGATTACTTCTGCATTCAAACTTTGCTCTCTTAATTAGAGTCAATCACATAAGAATGGCACCAACTCTTCCTTGTCTTTATGGAGCTGAAGCAGACATAAACTAAGGCATTAGCATCAGCACTGGCCTGGGGTTTCCAAAGTAAAACTCTACAAAGCATTTCAGAGGACATCTTCTCATTTTTCGGTTCTGCTTGCAGCAGTCACAGACTGTCCCCACCCCCATTTGTGCTGGTAGAGCAGGGGTCTTGATGATATGATTAAGCTTGCATAATTGCATTCAATTTTGTTTATAATGGGCCAAACAGAAGCACAATTAAAATATTGCTTCATTTGGTGAAGTTTCATTGGCTTCAGCGTATTTAGTCCAGAGGGCACATGCGAACATAATTTAAAACAAAGTTAAAAAAAAGAAACCCACAAAAACCTGCTTTTGCAGATAATTACAAGTAGTTCTTCCATGTAGCCACAGTTAAGGAAATCATCACAGTTCAGCACAGCTGTAAATCGTTTGCGTAACTGTTTTCCTCTGTGTGTAGGGACTGAAATTCTTACATGGACTTGGTGGTTACAGGGCCAAGCTTTATGCCTTGAGTTATACAAGCATTTAATGTGGAAAATAGGAAGGTTTCTTCTAGCATTTAAATGCATGCACTTAAGTGTTTTCTTGAAATACAGGGAATAGGTATAAAAAGAACAGCAATAGAACTAATAGTGTTCATTTTCAATAAAAAATTGCAGCGGTGGAACTGGCTGTAATGGAGAAGAGTGTGAAGTTAATTGTCTCGTAGGCCTCTTTATCAGGGTGGGTGTGGATATGTGACTTCTGAGTGCCATTTGAACCTGAAATTCTGGCCATGTCCGGAGTTTGACCATGAGCTGCGATGAAGTTACATCCACCTCCAACGGTTCAGATTGTGACACTCTCTGTAATGGGTCTGGACCAGAGCTCGTACTTCAAATGCAGGGTGAGGCTGCATCTGGACCCAGTCTTCACAGTTAGCAATATTCATTGCTCAGACAAACAGACTATTTCTGTCTGTGAATCATCCCGGCAGTCTCCAGCCTTCAGGGCTGTGCAGCTGCATAATGCTCTCAGCAGTGACCAGGATGGAGAAAAGCAAGGGATGCTCAGGCTTTGCACCTCAGCAAAAGCCTGAAGACAAGAGAGCAGTGGGGAGAGTAAGGGAGAGTGAGCATGACAGGGAAATGTGCAGGTGGTAGCCATCTGCTATCAGAAATACAAGTTGTCAGCTTCACAAAGCTTCCCAGTGTTACCTTTTGGGGAACTAGTCCATCAGTATTTTAACAGTAGAGCTCAGGCTGTCTTCATCACACTCCATTACTCCTTCCTTGCAGCTATGGGGCTGCATCCCAAAAGGATGTGTTACAGCCTTGCTTTGCCTGCAAGATAGTTTGCCTGAAACCAACACTGATTTCTCTCTTGAGTTTTCCAGCTTAAAAAACAAAAAATGGAATAAAATAAACACCCACCATGCTAACTGTGCTCTCAAGCAGTTGTTACTATTACAGGGGTTAATTGTTCTTACTATTTTTATCTTTTGTCAGGAAAACTTGGCAAGACTTCAGAGAGCATTTGCAAGAAAGTGGGAATTCATCTTCATGCAAGCCGAGGCCCAAGTGAAGTGAGTAATCCTGGAGCACTGAACTGCACCAGCGTTTAGAGCTGTGGAGGAAAGGGCTTTGCACAGATAAAACTTCTCTGTGAAGATCTTTACTGCAACTAAGCTCAGAAGGTGTTAGTGAATTTTAATCACCAGCAGACTAGAAACAGTAGGGCCCGTTCTGAAGTTTTGTGCCAGATTCTGAAAGGTGGGTTTAATTATCTGTAAATGGAAATGTTGGTCAGGAGCTCCTGAGCCTAGATTCGCCATGGGAGCTTGGGCAATTCACTTCCCCCTTCTGCTTGTACTTTTGTGTAGTACTTTTGTTTTGTATAAATGAAAAGAACACAACTTTGTCATCTGTCTGTGCTACTCTATGCTTGTAAAGTATTTCTTCTAAAAGTAATACTGCCATTTCAAAGTGATTGTGATGGTGGTATTTCCAGCAGACTGGATTTGGTTTTCTCATTTTTACAAGTACCCAGCTGACTCCATTGCACCTCTGCTCTCTGCAGTCTGACTTTTGCTACTAGTTCAGTGAGGAGAACTGAGTACCACTTACATGAAACTTTTTTTTTTTACTCAGATTTACTCGTTGGTTGTTCTTTGTCCTCTGCTCATAACTGAAATCTACTTTTTTTTTCCCATCTTCCCTTGTGAAAACAGTTTGAATCCTCTCAATGTTTTGAGCATGTTTTTATTATTGCTGCAAAATGGGTATGGTCCAGGGTTTGTAGACTAGTGTCTACAGACTAGTGCCTAAAACCCTCCATGTCTGATTTGTGCATGTAGCTTTCACCCATAAAATGGAAAGGTGAAGATGCCACATGAGAACACCAGTATGACACTCCGTACCACTAGAAGGAATTTGCACTTTCAGCATTAGATGCTAAAAAGTTAATAATTTCTTGAGGGTGTGGCTGAGGTATAACTTTCTATCTTTGGAATTTTGATTAATTCTTTGCATAATAGCATTGTAATTATGCACTATTTAAGTACGTGGTGATTATCCTTTAATTTACAAGGTAATTAAGGGATTTTTTTTTATCTGACCAGAATATGAGTGTTCTGTTTGGAAGAGAAAATTACAAGTTAAGATAGCAATTGTACTTTCAGTTATTTAACGGTTTATTGCCAAAATGAAAAAAAAAAAATCTAAGTCAAAACACAATTCTGCAATCTGTCCAGCATACAATTATTACCTAAGAAAAAATGTATATATCAGACACTCAGCAAGAACACTGTTGCTTATTACTCTGTTCTTCATTCAGTTTTCTTTGAAACAGAAGCCTGGATTGGCCATCATCAACTATTTTGTGGGTTAATTTCAGCTTTTTGAGTCCCAGTTCATGTCATGGTTCAGTCTTCAGGCTTCCAAACAGGCAGGGCTGGAATTCACCGTATATTTCACAGCCCTGAATTAACTGAAAAGGCACATAAACCAAAAATACCTGAAAATGTCCCTCCTGCTTACCAAGTTCTGTTCTGTATTCCATGTCTTCATTTGCACACCAGATTTTCATTGCTGTACCTGCATTGCCCAAAAACTGCAGCCACAGAGCATCTAATTATGTTTTGTCTTCATAGTTTAAAATGTAAAATACTGAGATACTGTGAAGTTTGTGGATTTGAGCCCAGAACCTTGGTTCAGCACAGAGCACCCATGAAGAAAGTTCATGGAGCCTCCCAAGAGGCTCTCCAGATTGTGTGCACCGTGTGGTGTGAGGTTGGCAGAAGACTTCACCCTGCCCTCTGGCCAAGCACAAAGGGCTCGCTCAGAAAAGAGGTTTTGGGCTGAGTGTCTGCATTTGCTCCTCTGCAGCGCAGTGAGTGCTGTCTGCTGGTGGGACAGAGTCTGTGCAGAGCTGGTTTCTCATCTCAGCCTTGCAGGAAGGATATTCAGAGACTGAAACCGAACTTTGGAGGACTCAGGCTTTTTGTGGGGAGGGGTGTTCAGAAACTTCAATTTCAGTCCCCTGTTTTCTATCCCCTCGGTACATTTCTGGCACAGACTTAATGAGGGATCATTGCCTTTTCAAAAGAAAAACAGGAGAGGGGAGAACCTGGTGGTCAGGAATCCCAGCTTACACAGTTTTATTCCTTGCTGCTTTGATTTTCCTGGGTGGCAGCAGGGCAGGATACCAGCACGGGGACACTGCCAGCTATTCAGTTCCACTCTGGAGGCTAAAGAGGTTCCTCCTTTCCTCTGCCTTATCCAGTGTCTCTGCAAGTAGATCTTGCAAGCTGGTGGTGAATTTTGCTGTGCTCACATCTAGAGCTGAGCATGGGAGTGAGACATCAGACACACATTGCTCAATGCTGCTGAGAGACAGGGGAAGAGTTCCTTGGAACAACCTCTAGAGGCCATGTGAGTTGATTCACTGGCTGCATCAGGGCTGAAATGATTGAGCTGCAGTTGTGCTGGCCCAGTTGCATGTCTCTTGGGTGAGTGCTGGCTTGCATGGGGCCATGCAGCAAGCTCGGCTCCAGTTGCCTATGCTGTCCCCCTCGCTCTGCCAACGCTGAGGCAGGCAGGCAGTGCTGTAAGGCGAGTGGCCCCAAGTGCTGCGTGTGGTGTTTCTGCTGGACACACCTGGGATAGCTGCCCCTTTGCAACCTGTGGTCATACCAGTGGTGCTGCTGGGGTACTGAGGTGCAACGGGAGCTCCCGATGTGGACCTCCATCTGGCACTGGCTGAGAGCTTCACCTGGAGTAAAGAGGTCCCAGTGGGTCCCCTGACAGAGCCAAAGCCAAACATGAACTTCCTCAGCCTGCCAAATCAGGGTCTGGGAACAGTATAAGTAAAGGTTGTTTTCCTCACCAGATGAAAAAGCAGATGTTAAAATAAATTTTCCATCTTAATAGGAAAATCTGTTTTGACACATATTGGAGCAAACGCCAGTGATATTTTGTTCATGGCACATGGCCTTGCAAGTGGGAGTGTGACATTTCTGTACAAAAAAGTGAATTCCTGATTATTTTTTTTTTTTGTCATGGGGTTAAAACCCCAGCTAGGAACTGTAACAAAGAAGAAAGCGTTAGATGTAAGTTGACTCCTATGTTTATGCTTTTGTTTTCAGGATTGACAGAAAAAAGGATAAAACAGAAAGAAAGATTTTGGACAGCCAGGAAAGAGCATTCTGGGATGTGCACAGGCCTGTGGTAAAGCTCTTCTGAATTATGAGACTTTCCAGGTTTTAACAGGAAAGTTTTAATACTAGTAAACACTCTGCCCTGGGTTGCACAAAGGCGTTGCCTTAAAAGTCACCACATGGGTTCTGTTCACAGTTCTAAACAAGCCAAGTGTCTGCAAGATTGTTTTAGACATATTGGTCTTGAGCATGTGCAGAGTGTTGATTTGGAAATCATGCTGGCTTGACCCTGGCTGGACACCAAGGGCCCACCAAGCGGCTCTATCACTCTCCTCCTCAGCAGGACAGGGGTGGAGAAAATAAGATGGAACAAACTTTGTGGGTCAAGATAAAGGCAGTTTAATAAA
>NW_010398350.1:0-3385 GCF_000710305.1 Buceros rhinoceros silvestris
TAATCTTAACACGTAACACGGCACCTGACCTCCTCTTAACCAATTAAATGCGGGGTCAAGGCACTTGCAGGAAATAATTCCATTCGTCCTTTTCCCAAAACAAGGAAGTTTTAGCCCAAACCGGGACAGGTACCCACTGTAGTTGCCATTACGCATAACACAATGTGTATTTCTTGGATCAACCTTCTCTGTTGGGCTGAGAGCTGCTAAAATAATTTACAACTATAAAGGATGTAAATGTGGCTTTGACCGAGGAAGGTGACATTAAGCTTGCTGTAACAGAAACTGAAGGAGATGTTGAACATGCTTGAACATACTGAAAGAGATTCTGATCACTGGATCAGAATACTGATTGATAGTGATACTCACCTACCATTGAATGATAGTCATGAAAGCCTTATTTCTCCTTGAGTTTTATTCATTCTGCCTCCCCAAGACATAGTTTCATTTGGTTCAGGGGTTTTTTGGCAAGGGTTTTTATTTTACATACTTATTTTAAAACAAAACAGACTTTGTCTTCATTAATTTTCTGGAAGCAAGACCAAGACGTTCAGTTGTCTGCACTTTTACCTACTTTTACATTTACGTTATTTCAGTCAAGAGAACAAAATATGTAATTGCTTTTTATTATGTCAGATGTCTTAAGCCATATTACATCAGAGATATTATGACCCTCCCACACCCCAGTCTGCTCTGCTACTAGAAATTAATCATTTAACAGACTGCGGCAACTTTTTCAACATATTGGCAAAATCTGAAGTACAAGGATTAAGAGTGCAGCTGAAGCAGAAGTGCTCTGGTTCGTGCAGAGCTTGTGCTAACGGTCTGTACTGCTCTGTACTCACTATTCTATGAGAGCTCCAGTCTTCTCTTGCACATCTGCACAGATTACTGATGCCAGGAATAAAAGTAATTCTGTGAGGGAAGAGGATTAGAGTGGATAACCCTATTGCCAGACAGCAGAACATGCATGAACAAACACACAGTGGCCGTGGTCCTTGTGCCTAGGCTCAGTCCAGGAACATTCCTCTGCAATTCTTTTGGCAAAGGGCATTTAAAAACTGACCTCCTTTCAGGCACTAGGAAGAAAAAGATATGTAATAGAGAAGTTCTGTCCTATTCTCCTCCATGTGCCAAGTGCTTTTCTGGCACACTCAAAAATAAAACTGTCAAACCAGGTTCAAACCTGTAGTACTTAAGTGTTTCACCCTGAAAGTATTCCTTATTAATAATCATTGTCTAGTAAAAAAAAGTGGGTCTGCTTCTGCAATCACTTATGCATGTGAGTAATCTTAAAAATCCAAGAAGAAGGGTTAGTAGTCAGGGTTTTTCGTTGTAGCCCTACCTTACCAGCTGACTCACAACACAGGAATAAATCTTGGCTGAGCCTTTGACCTGACTAATCTCCTCTCTCCACTACTATATAAAATTATCTTCTCCTAACAAACCTCACTTTGAAAGGTTCATAAGTGCAACATATCTCTTTGAGGGTTTTTTTCCGTTTTTCATTTTTCTAAGCCAGGTTATACCACACTTCCTTCCTTTCCTGTCTTCATTTGCACTTAGTGATCCTTACTCTGAAGAACAGAATTTTTTTGAAAAACAAGATTCTTACTGTAATTTTCCCCTCCAGAAAATGAAAAGATATTACAGCAAGTTAGTCTAGTATGCAGCTCTACCAATTTTGTATAAAAGTGTAGAGGGTTTTTCCACTTCCACAGCAGAAATGCACTTTCAAAACAGCGTAACTCCATCTTTTGGATCAGCTGTGACTCTGTCCAATACTCTGTAATCATTTAGTCCTTTTTAATGAGTGTGTTGAAGACTAACGGGTTATGTTTACTAATCAAGCTGTTTACACTCATGTACTATTTAGACACTGTCTGGAAGATACACACGATATGTTTACCATGGTCCAGTTTACCTTCACACCTAATCCCTAGAACAGATACCACAGTAAAATAATGGACCAGGAACGAGTTATGTCATTTGGTCTCTGCTTTTTCTTCTTGTATACGCCCTAGAATAATACAAGTGCTTGCGTAAGGCTCTTCTAAGATGTTTGAGTTATTCAAATGGGTCTGAAAGCACAGCTTTAGTGTAGGAGAATTGATTGTATGTCAATTCTGCTCCAGAACAGCAATTTTGCTGCTGGGATGGCTCCCTGCTGGACCTATTCTTCATCAACAGAAGATATGAGGGTGATGTGAAGGTTGGAGGCCATCTGGGCCACAGTGACCATGAGATTATAGAGTTTTCAATTTTTGAGGCAGTAGGGAGGGGAGTCAGTAAAACTGCCACCTTGGACTTCTGGAGGGCAGACTTGGACCTTTTCAGGAGACTGGTCAGTAGGGTGCCTTGGGAATCAGTCCTTATGGGCAGAGGAGTCCAGGAAGGCTGGACAATCCTCAAGAGATAAATCCTCAGAGCTCAGGAGCAATCTGTCTCTGTGACCTGTAAGACAAGCTGACGCGGTAGAAGAGCGAACTGGCTGAAGAGAGAGATCTGGCTGGAGCTCAGGAAGAAAAGGAAACTATGGCCTGTGAAGAAGGGGCAGGTCACTCAGGATGACTACAAGGGTTTTGTGAGATTATGCGGGGAGAAAATTCGAAAGGCTAAAGCCCAGCTTGAATTTAGTCTGGCCACCACCATAAGAGACAACAAAAAATGATTCTGTAAATATAATAACAGCAAAAAGAGAGCTAATGAGGGTCTCCATCCTTTGCTGGATGTAGGGGGATATATAGTGACCAAGGATGAGGATAAGGCTGAGATATTGAATGCCACCTTTGCCTTAGTCTTCAATGGTAAGACCAGCTCAGTGAATGCTCAGCCTCTTAAACCAGAAGGCAAAGGAGCAGAATCAAGGCCCCAAAATCCACAAGGGAACAGTAAATCAACTACTGCACCAATTAGATGTGCACAAGTCTATGGGGCGAAATGAGATCTACTCAAGGGTTCCGAGGAAGTGGCAGAAGTGCTCACCAAGCCACTTTCCATGATTTACCAACAGTCCTGGCTGACAGGGGAGGTACCAATCGACTGGAAGTTAGTCAATGTGACACCCACCTGAGAAGGGCTGGAAGAAGGACCCAGGGAACTACAGCCCTGTCAGTCTGACCTCAGTGCCAGGGAAAGTCATGGAGCAGATCATCTTGAGTGCCATCACTCGGCATGTACAAGACAATCAGGTGACCAGGCCCAGTCAGCATGGGTTTATGAAGGGCAGGTCCTGTTTGACCAACTTGATCTCCTTCTATGACAAGATCACCCGCTTAGTGGACGAGGGAAGAACTGTGGTTGTTGTTTACCTGGACTTCTTTCGTAAGGCCTTTGACACCATTTCTCATAACATTCTTCTGGAGAAACTGGCTGCCTATGGCTT
>NW_010398350.1:3795-14108 GCF_000710305.1 Buceros rhinoceros silvestris
GTGGCTGGAAAGCTGCCCAGCAGAAAAGGACCTGGGGGTGCTGGTCGACAGCCAATTGAATATGAGCCAGCAGTGTGCCCAGGTGGCCAAGAAGGCCAGTGGCATCCTGGCCTGTATCAGCAACAGTGTGGCCAGCAGGAGGAGGAAAGTGATTGTTCCCCTATACTCTGCACTGGTGAGGGCACACCTTGAGTACCGTGTCCAGTTTTAGGCCCCTCTCTTCAAGAAGGATGTTGAGGTGCTTGAGCATGTCCAGAGAAGACCAACAAAGGTGGTGAAGGGTCTGGAGAGCAAGTCTTATGAGGAGCAGCTGAGGGAACTGGGTTTGTTTAGCCTGGAGAAAAGGAGGCCGAGGGGAGACCTTATTGTTGTCTACAACTGTCTGAAAGGAGGTTATAGAGAGGTGGGGGTTGGTCTCTTCTCCCACGTGACAAGTGAGAGGATGAGAGAAAACGGCCCTAAGATATGCCAGGGGACATATAGGTTAGATAGCAGGAAGAACTTCTTTGCAGACAGGGTTGTGAAGCATTGGAACAGGCTGCCCAGGGAGGTGATGGAGTCCCCATTCCTGGAGGTGTTTAAGAGAAGTGTACATGTGGTGCTGAGGGACATGGTTTAGGGACCCTGGCAGTGCAGGGTGAATGGTTGGACTCAATGATTTTCAAGGTCTTCCAACCAGATGATCCTATGATTCATCTGCTTTGCCTTTCTCCCTAACCTCTCTCAGTGCTGCCCAGATTACACAGTGGGTATCCCCAAGATGTTGTCAGCCATCTGTATGAGCAAGATATATGCCCATTTACTTTCTCTAGCCTCTAAATCTTGGATTTGAAGATAAGGTATTTCTACATGCTGCTGAATCAAAATGATGGCCAATATAAAGGAAAACATGGAGTTTTCAAACAAGTCAGAATTCCAGTCTGAGACAGACTGTTCACAAGCATATACCCCAGAACTGATTCCCTCAAGACGCAGCAGCAGAAGTTGGATTAGTCTTCCTCATCACACTATTTCACTAGGTATTCTACACAGGCAACACAGGCAGAACAATTATCAGCTTGAAGCACGTATTCCACACACCTTGCTGGTCTGCCACACTCATGCTAATATGAGAAAGATAAGCTAAAGAATATTATCTTTTCTTTCAGCTTCTAAAGGCCTATGCCACCATCTTCTCCTTAAGAATCAGTTCATCACTCCTGTAATGTCATTTCATAGGAACACAGACTCTTTCTTCATGCTGACTAGTGTAACAGGTACACATATTTTTCTCAATCTTAATTGTGCTTAAGAGAACACAGTCTGCATATCTTGGCAGTGCATGTTTACAAACTGTATTTACTTCTGCAACAAGATCTCCAGTATCTAAGTGTAGTGCATCACCTCAGCTCCCACTGAGCGCAGGGACAAGGCTTTAACAGACTGAGGTATTTCGGAAAGGCCCAGAAGAATGCTGAGAGATGAACTGTGCCATGCTGCTCCCAGCAAACCAAACACATGTGGGTGCCTCTACAGAGCAGAACGGAACAATTTGCGACTAAGCCACGTGGCTACATTTCCTGCCCGTTGCTGTGCATTTCACACAGTTCCCTAAAAATTCTGTTTTCAAAAGAAAAGCCTACTATAGGAAAAAAAAAAAGAACATGGATTCAAAGGATTGTGAAAAACATACTAGCAGTCAATAAAAACATTCTGTATAAGTCATTCTGAAAGCATTTAAGGCAGTGCAATGTTAGTAACTGTCAAGTTACTGAAAGTGAACTTCTTGAATTCTAGCAAAAGAGGCAGTAGTTTCTCAACACTTTTTGCTGCATTCAGTTATCTTTACCCTCCTCACCCACCCAGCCCCTGCTTCGGTAATCAGCGTCCAGCACATTTTCCAGCCTGAAGTGTTATCATCATAAATGAAAAAGAAAAGGACATTTAGATGACTTCCATTCCTGGTTTTATTTTTGGCTTTCCTGACCTTCTGGCAAGTTGTGCTACTAAGAAAATTTCATTGAAGTCTCTATTAAATTCAGAATGGAAGATGGCAAGAAGGATACAGTTCATTTTAAAGGCATCAATAACTATAGAGAAGGTAATAGTGCCACTGGTCCTGTATCCAAACAGCAAAGGCAGTGGCAGCTTTTTGCATTAGCTCGGAATCACAGAATGGCTTGGGTTGAAGGGACCTTAAAGATTATGGAACATCTTTTCTCCCTTACTCAAGGGAGAGTTCTCGCTCAGATTATTAGACTTTTTTCATATGTAAAACTAATCTACAATGATTCCACTGAACAAAGGATGCACAATGCTACAGAAATAAGATCTTGACATAAAATCCTCAAAAACAATAACATATAGAGAAATGAGCTAGTTGTCACACGGTCTGACTGCCTGCAAAAAGAAGCAAGCTGAAACTTGTACTATTATTCCTAAACCATGCCTCTACCTCTGGAGGGCCTACTTCTATTTTCAGAATTAATAAAGGGAACATTTTTGACCCACATGTAACAGTCATTTACATTCTTCCCATATGCCTGTTATCTCAAGACCTCCTAGAGCCACACAGTAATTTCCAATTTCCTTTCACATAAAGCAGGTGTGAAACAGCAAATTTACTATGGGACTCGTTGAAGTTTTACTTTTCCTTTCCAAAAAACATTGCCTGGGACACTTCTGGCATTCTGGGAAAGGTCTGTAGGGAATAAGTCCAGAAAGTAGTATCAAATTCTGGAAACACTTATGGTAGGAAAGCCACTGTTCTGTGTAACATCAACGGCTTACACAGCAAAAGAAAACACTTACAAACACCATCTATGGCACTACACCTACCACCAAATTAAAAATACAGCAAAAGTGATTTGTGTACCCACTTTCAGCGAATAAAGACAAGCTATGTCTACACTAGTAAGCAAAATGGGACACATCCTGTTCTTTGTGCCTGAGGATAAGTCGCTCAGTGTAGCTTGCATCCACACAGTTAAAGTATGCTCCCTTTTCAGAAGGGTAGCTTTGTCCACAGAGCGTAGTTTATTAATGCAGTCATAGCCCTAAAGGCCAGAACATCAGTAGAGCACATACTGTAATATACACTGCGTATGTCAGTAAAAGAGACATTTGCAAGGTCAGGGTTGCAAAATACAGGGACACGCTATTTCAAACAAAGTAGGATTTGCAAGTGGAAAACATTAATGAGAATGACATAAAAGAGCACTAAATCCTTTAACTGTTTTAATGGAATCTTGAAAAAAGTACTCCAATAAGATGATCAATAATTTATTGAAAATTATTTTAAATAGTGATACACTATTTTAAAGTTTCAATCTAAAAATTAAAGACCAAGAGGAGCCAGTGTAGGTTCAGTGGTTCTGGTTAAGAGAAGAAACTGACCCATCACAAAAATATCCTGAAACAACAAAAAATAAGGCTAGATTAAAGGGTTTTTCTAGGTAGAACTGGAACTCAGATAATGCAATAATGATCAAAGGTGTTATAAATGGGACCACTGCAATGTACATGTGGCAAAGACTTAATTTTGATCAAGAGTTCATACATTGAGAAGTTCAAAAACATATTATGTGTACACTACATGTAATATTTATATAAAGTGGCATTGTCATGGAAGCAGCAAAGCAGAGATAATGTTCCATTAACAGGCAGTGAAAGCTATCCAGGCATTCATACCCAGAGGTCAAGGACACAAGTTTTGCAGAAATGCAAAGGGTATCTGAACTTTACAAGTCGAGGGGGAAGATGTAAAAGTGTTTCAGAGTTGCCAGATTATTTTTTTTTAATATATTTACTGTCACTGATGTGGTACATAGTGCTATTTTCGCAAGTGAAAGCTGCTGTTTATTACACTAGAAGTAATGACATGACCAAAATGACATGACCAGTATTAAGCAGAAACAACAACTGGATCAACGAATTTAAGTCATCCCAGCTTTGTTTCAAAATTTCAAGTGAGGTAAACAATGAAAGCTTAGCAAAATGCTGCACTCTAGAGAACAATGATTATTTCAGGGATAAATGCTATACAGGAAACAAGATGTGAGGGGGAAACCTTTGTCAAGCTTGTGTGGAAATGGAAAGAACGGGAAATTTAAAAGACTAACAAAACAGGAGATAAAGATCAATGAACAAATGAGTTAGTGAAAAATAACTGAATTCTCATAAGCCATGATCCTCCAACTCAGAGAGTCAGGAGAAGGAATAAGAAAAAAATTTTAGAGGGAATTTCACTGTGGAAGACATTGCGTCTTTGGAGCAGTCACGAAATAAAACCAAGAACACCAAAATATTCTGCACCTGCAAGAGTGGATGCTTTTATTTTGTTTTCCTTTCCCTGAAGCAAAGTAAGCTAGCATAAGGTTGTCTTTATATGGTCTACAACTTCATCCTGGGTAAAGACCTAGTCTGGCAGGTCTTCAGGAATCATTGAGAGCCACCATGCAACAAACTTGTGAGAGTCCAACTTCAAAAGAAATAAATATTATTCCCATCTTGAAATGGATTTTTCCTTCCAGCTCTCTAATCTCCTAAAGCATCTAAAAATATTTTTTCCCCTCAAAGCCCACTTTTGAGATGGGCTTGTTACCTCTTTAAGATGTTTGCATCTTATGTATTCCTATGGATGTGCTTAAGATCGTAAGAAAAAAACCAAACTCACAAGCCAAAACACCAGACACATCAGTAACAACATGACCTCACTAATACTGATGGAGAATTAAATTGAAAGCATGTTAAAAAACAAGTCTTCAAACTTTTTTAACAGTAGAAATCAGGGAGCTGTGCAAAAGCATTCTCAATTTTAAAGAGCTCACTCAACTCATGACAAAACCATTACTTCATCCCTTTCCTCTTTTATCTGTGAGCTTAGCTGATCAGCCAAAGAAGAGTTATAGAAGAACAATTTGTCTGCTCCCATTTCTCAGAGTTGCTTCTTTGTTTTCCCAGATGTTGGTGTATTTTTCTAGCAGAAATTAGAACTATGAAAATATGCTAGTCTCTTAGGGAAACTTAGCAGCCGAAACCCAGCTGCAACACTATCGTGTGGGAAATTATATCTCTACTAGCCTTGTTTCGTTAGCTCTAACCAAAATACCCACCACGTGGGATCTAACCCCTTTTATCCAATTATAGTGCTTTAAGAGATGTGTGCTGTCTGTGTAACAGAGTCACTATCCAATCACCATGTAGTTAGTCGAGTGGACAAGAATCTATAAATTGGGATGTATTGTAAACAATAAACGGGTCTCGCTACACACCATATTGGCGTATGAGCGATTCGTCCCTGCTTCAGTGACAGGTCCGTGAGGTCGCGACACCAGATATCCAGTAGTTACTATATCCCTATGGGGAATTTCTCCAGGTGAAAATTCCTCAAAACCACAGTGTGTCAGCCATAAGTTTCGTAACTATGTAAGTAGACATAAGGACCTTTGTGACAGAACATAGTTACACATGATTGGACTATTGAGACTTACATGTAAAAACTCAGTTGAAGCTGAGTGGATCCACTGAGGAAGCCAAGAAGGCTCCTCCAGAAGCCAGGATAGCTTTTGTGTATATACACATCTGTAATGTCCAGAAGGCATACAGAATCTGAGACAAATATACTTCAAAATGGATACACAGCATATTTGAGACGTGAAAACAGAAGTACTGGTGCTATGAATCCAACAACATGTCCTGGCATTCTGTAGACAGCAAAGCATTTATCACAGAGGTTAAGGAACCAAAAATAATTTCAGAAGGTTTCCTAAATGAGATCAAATTGGTTGAAAACATTGGGCTTCACTGATGTCTCAAAGCTCATGTTCAGGTGGGTTTTTTTGTGTGCTGCATTCGTAAGTAGTTTCAGAAAAATATTCTTTCCATCTAAACACAATAGATTTTTTTTTTATGTTAGTAAAAAGCAAGTTGAACAGCTTGCACAGGTTGAATTCTTTTAGAAACTTGGGAAAGGTCTTATAGCAACAAAGTTCTGTAGTGTAGCTAAAGAGCAAGAGAGTTCTAAAACTGGTCAGTTAATCCCAGTGCAGTTACTTTACAAGGATGACATTTGTAAAACGGCAATGGCTGTATCCAGGTTCAGAGTATTCCCTCAGGCATGTTCTAACCCAACACCTAATGTCTCCAGGAGATCCTCCAAGAATCTTGTAGTATCATGAGCAATAGCTAAACCAAAAGATACAAGCAAGCCACGGACTGTTACACTAGTCAGGAAAAGGCTAAGAGCAAAGAATTTTAATAACAAATATAGTCCTATACATCGTATACGACAATGTTCTGGTATTTTAAAGGATCAAATTATACAACCATGAAGACAGGGTGCCATATTTTGTGTCACACAGGAATATCACTTTTTAAAGCGATAACTATTTCTCTTTAGGGGGTTATGCTGAACAAGTTAATCATCCTGAGATACAAGACTGTTAAGACAAGTAGGAAGATGCAAACAGAATCTTATTCCAGACTGGGATGATCTAAACTAACAGACACTGCCCTTTCTCAGGTTATCCAGTTTGCAGGACCTACTTTCAAATGGTTAATAAGTTCCATTTTGGTTGGTGCATTTTGGTTTTTATTTCCCTGGTTTGTCCATACAGTTCCATTACCAATATGGGCATAGGATTTACATACAGCTACTGAATTTTGGTAGTAATAGGTAGCTATTATTTCAAAATAGCATTTGATTTTATCATAAAAGAGAAATTTGATTTTAACTGTTAGATTCTCACTCTGTCATCAAGTTCACTCAGAAAGTGCCCATCTCTAGCATATTCTGTCTGTAATTATAAATAATATTTCAGTAAACTACTAGGCTACTTTCCCTATCTATTAGCTTTTTAAAATCAACATACTCCTTAAGTGAGGTGGACCCTCAAGTCAAATCACCATGCCAAACTGAGAATTTCTGGGGGTTAAAAAAAAAAAAATCCCACAAACCAAACCCCTTTCCTAGTAAAGTCTGCAGTCCTATTTCCAGCTTCTAGTAAATTTGAACCAAACAAAAAACCAAACCATTAAAAGCAAGTGAAAATTTTAGGTCAAGGCACTTGGCTGCAGTATAAATTAAATTATTTTAACTTAAGACTTACTACTAGATTCTTCCTAAACCTATTGGTATTCTTATCACCTCTGTCTCATGTTTAAGATTCAAACTCTCAGATGGAGATTTTTTTTATCAGATAGTGAGAAAAGTGCGACTTTCTGTATAAGAACCTGAGAAGTCCTGTTCCTTGTCCTTATTGAGCGTCTGGCTCCAAAGCCAACACTGAGAGAAGATAAACCTCTGACTGATAAGGGTGCTGGTGAAATAGATTAGATAAATCACCTAACTTGAAAGACTGTGTTGGCCTCTATCTCCAATGCAGAAAGCTTAGAAAATTGCTTATGACTGAACTGCTGATAGTTTGTTAGAAACTGAGAGAAGGAGACCCTGTGTGTAGAGTGTTACTGGATGGAAGCAGAGAAAGAAATCTGCCAACAAGTTAAGCTACCCCTTTTGGTATCACTCAAACTTGTAGTTAGATACACACAGGGGCAGCGGAAATGTTTATAATAGAAAGGGAGAAGTGGCCCATAAGGTCTAGAAGTATTAATTTGTTGACCTTATCTCACAAGAAATAACATTATGTGACTGGCTTATTAACCTGATACTATAAATTAGACAAAACACAGTAAACTTATAAAAACATTTGAGTACAATGAAACGTTTTACTGAAGTGTTTATAGAGTAAGACAACAGTATGAAATTGTCCTGAAAGATCAATAAAAAACTAGTTCAACTTAAAAAGGAAGAAAAATAAATTTTACCCACAGCACATTAGGCAGTGCCAGGTCTGTCCTTGTTGCTTGCGATTACTTTTTGCAGCAAGCATCAAATCTGTAGTCCTTTCAGATGTAGTGCAGTGACAGTGTTTTCCTGCCTCCTGCTTATTAGGCATGGTTCTCAGCTACAAGAGGACAGGGGAGCTGCAATGCCTTTCTCCATCACCACATGCCGTGCTAGGGTGAACTTAACCAAAGGTGGCAGATCTCAGCATCACTCAGGTATTTGTATACAACAGGGAGGGAACAGGGCAGGAAAGCAGAAAGTAATACGGAGTTGTCCCTCTGAGGGGCTATGGAAGAGGTATGCTGAACAGTTACCAAGACAGATTTTTGTTTCTAATTCACCACCTGCAGCATCTGATCTTAAAGGCTTCACAGGTTGGAAAACAAGTAAAAGGAAAAATAGCCTTTGGCAGGGACATAAGGGCCAGGGAAGCCTTGAAGAAGAGAAGCTGTAGGCGGACCCCGGCAGGTCTGGGAGAAAGCCTAATTAGCCTAAGTAGAAAAGTATCAGTCAGCAGCTGGTAAGAAGAGAAAAAAGTGTAGGGAGGTGAGTTGAGTGAGCAGGAGGCTGGGTCAGTAAGGTGATTGGAGGACCGGCTCATCTCTGGGCAAGAGAGGGAACTTGAAACCAATCCAAGGAGGGCACATAGAATAAACACTGTACTGAAAAAGTATAAACCAGTGTGATAACAGAAGACTATGCACTTTCCTTTCAATAAAGGCTTTGTGTGCACACAAGCAGTTTGTCTTGTTTGTCCGTCCTGACCGTTCGCGACAAGAAGCCAGCCCAAGACCCCACTTAACGTTAATTCTATGTACTGCAAACACATCCTGCAGCATAGTACTGATATTTGATGCTGCTTTCCCAGTGAGTGGGCTTGCTGATTTTCCTATCGGATTAATCATCCACAGATTATCAAGTAGGCTGGTTACACAAACTTTTATCATTTGTATTTGTTTTACTGGTGGGTTGTTTTGAACAAAGAGGCAGTAATGCAGTTGTAGGATTTTACAAACTAGCTTTTCTAACTCTTGCTTAGAGGTTACTAAAAGAAATCTCATCTAGGAGGACCACAACTGAGCATTCTTGCCAATTCCTAGATAAAAGCCTGAGATTAAGAAACAGCAGAGAGCGCTCAAATTAAATCCTATTAAGTTTTATCGGGTCTAAGTGATAATCATTCATTTTTCTTCTTGAAATTTAATGCTTTAAATACATTTTAAAGTAATAGCCTTTAGTGAGAACTTTGGATTAGACAATAGGAATTCAAATATGCTTCACATAAAAGCCTTTAACAGAGCCATCATCCTACATTTGAAGATAAACGTGCAAATACGCACACTTGCCTTATGGAGTGCTTATAAGATTGCTAGAGTGCTATTTTTGTCAAGAAAATTGTTTGAAAATACTGAACTGTCAACATTTAGCCCATATTCTGGGCTAAACCATAACAATTGCTCCATCACCTGATGACCCCTCCCCAGCCAAGAAGGATTGGGAAAAGGAGAAGAGATCCACGGGTTGAAAGGAAAACAAGTTTAATGAAACAGCCAAAATAATATCAAATGCCAATATAAAGTAAACAAAGTTATACTCAGCCCTGCAAATGTGTTGTGGTCACAATAAATGGGAAAGCAGTCTCAGGAGCATGAGGAGGAAGGGGAGCAGGGTCAGGTGAGAAGTTCAAGTAAGAAAACCCCTTCTCAGCAAACATCTCCCTTTATACTGTAGGTTTTGTTTATGGTCTGGGTTACACCTGTGACCCAACTCAGGTCAGCTGCCCTGGCCCACTCCAAACTGATAATGGTCTGCAGACCATGGCAAGCCTATGATTCTGTCCCAGCAAATCCGGGACATAAGCCTATTAAACACACAGTATTTTCCTCAAGAAGCACAACTTCAATAAAAAATACGTAACAGAAAATTCAGAGGGTCAAAATTTTACATGGGATTCAATGGAGTTTGCCATGGACACGAGTCAAGAGGCAGATTTGGTATGTGCCCTAGAAAGCAATAAGCAGTACTTTCACACTTTCAGTTCTCTGGTCTGAAAGCAGCAATTTCCTTGCACTAAGCTACAAGAACCATTCTGTAAGTAATACTAGCCTATCTGAGCAAAACTATATCATCCCTCAGTCTCAGACTGGCCATTTTTCATGGTCTGGATACTGCAGTCTTGTAACTCCTTTTCAAAGGAAATGTCAATCCTCCTTTTTCTGCAAAAAACATCCTCTAATAAAATATCATGCTTTAAAAAAAAAAAAAAGTAAAAAGGCAGCTAAGCCTGTTGCTATCTGTTCTTTCCCTTTGGGTTAGCTTTAGGGCAGCTTTTGCTTTACACCTTCAGGATAGAAAGTCCTAAAAGAACTATTAACTGTGAAGATGTGGATACAACTTTTGACTCTGAGAGTTCCTAAACCACAGAGTGATGAAAGTAATTGATGGAGTGGGAAAAGCCTCACTTTATGCCTGCCTGCGCTCATAT
>NW_010398350.1:14297-18027 GCF_000710305.1 Buceros rhinoceros silvestris
TCTCCAATCCACTAGAAGTCTGGCCCCCAAAGAGGAATACATACCTCATCTTTGTCTTTGTCTTCCATTCCTATATTTCTTTATTCAAATATTTTATGCTGTCAAACATGTCAAATAAATATAATTACAATCTCTCAAGGTAATGTAGATATAAGGTTAGTGTTAAAGCACAACACTAACGAACCATATCTGCAACATATTTTCAAATTAAAATCTTTTGAATATCACCATTTCTTGCTTTTCTCACCTGTAAACTTAGTATCTTCTTCCCTGGGAAGAGTTTACCTCATTGTATTTAAGTCCCTCAGGTAGAAAAAAAATACCAGCTAGCGTGAAAACTAGCTATTGCAATAGCCAGGTTTTTAGGGGTTAAGCATTAAAGAACATTAAGCTTGTACTTTTCTCTAGGGATCATCACTATAGAGTCCCTATGGTCCTTGAGAGTATTGATCATTTACACAAAACTAGCCTACACCCTCAGGTGAGATAGGCAAGTCATTTTAGAAGATGACTGTTTCAGAGATGCATTACCAAAGAGCCAAGAAAACGAATCTTCAAAGAAGCTAATGCTTTTAGAAACAACGTAATGCTCCCTTCCCCTTCCTGAAGACACACATACATTTGGAGTTGAAAGGTTCAGAAGTTTTTTTGTGAAAGAGAGTATATCTGGAACACGTTAAAGACTTGTCTTGGGCAACTTAAGTTACTGAATATGTTTCAACTGCTAGTCATATGTTCCTATCAGAAGTGTAAGAGTCCCAGCAGAGGAATCCCTGCTGTAACCAAGAGAAAAATCAGATATGTTTTTGCTTTGTTTGCTAATAAACAATCTCCAAGGAAATGGCTAGGCTTGAGGTTTCTTTAAAGCACAGACTGTTTTAAGAGCAAGCTACGGGAGATTTTTGCTCACTCTACAAAAATATAAATTAAGGAAAAATTACTACCATTCAAGGGTTTATGTAAATATTTGTCAGCATGCAAGTTAAAAATAATTCATTGTGATTCCATCTGTATTGGCATGTCTAACGGCTCATATGACAGAAAACTGACTACAGAGTGTGAGCACCACATCCAGCAGCAAATCTGCATTTCTACACTAAAAGAGACAGACCCTCTTACCCAATGCAGTCTAGCTGCAGCCGCTCTCAGTGAGGACCCTCCGCTCTGTATTTTGATAGCCTGTAACACCTGAAATAGACAAGGACTATACACATCTAAAGATAATGCCTATGTGGCTTCTTCCTGGAATAGTATGTTTAGCACTGCATAGACAGGGTTCATTACCGGCTGTGGTTTTCTTCCTTCAACTCCTTGTTTGTATTTTAACAAGCAATTCAAATCCAAAAATAAACCAAATAAAAAGCAAAATTAACCTAACTGTGAAGCTCAGATTACCTGAGATCAAAAAAACAGAAATCCATCTTTTTCCAGAACCTTTGCAGTTCAGTTAAATATTTCCAAAAGAAAACTGGCTCTTCAAAAAAATTACACAGAAGAAATTATGCCTCGGTAGGGAAAGGCACACATCAGTGAAACGGAGGAAGCAGAAAGAAGGAGCCTTTGTTTCCAAGAGAGTCCATTCAGCACGCTTTGAACTCCAACACTGCTGCCTTGGCTCACATCACACTCACTGTTCTGGGACGCCTGTCCAGGCATCTCCTTCTATGATTATAGTTCATGTAAGACTGTCTCTTTTGAACCAAGAGGAGGAGGAATAGTCAAAGAGATACCTTCCATCTTCAGTTTTAGTCGAATGCTTCTCCAGTGGAGGAGGAGCACCAGAACACCTACCATCAGTCTAACAAGAGCAGAGCATGAGACTGTTGCAGAGCCATTAAACTTGAGCACCTGTGTGCACCATAGTCCGTTTTGCCCAAATCCACAAAGTATGGGGGAAAGATCTGTTATCCCTTAACATCCTCCTCCTTATGGCTTAGTCACCAACCTCTTCAGCTTCCCCCTCAAATTTTTAAGAGTTCAAGTGCTTAAGAGATGGAAAATTCTGGCAGATCTTTCTTCCAGAAAGGTCAGTGGCAATTTAAGAGGGACCATACCTCTGTCCTCTCTTCAGGATGCAGAGTAGAGTTACAGTAAAGCTCAACATACAAGACCTTCAGAAGAGCACCTTCCTGAACCGCAGTCTACAAGTTCTGTTACAGCCTACTTCGCTGTCTTTCTTTAATGAACAGGTAAATCTGTGTCAGTGATTCTCCTCATGACCTCAAATAACTAGAAACTATACAATAAAATCAAGGTCCAAAGAATTCATAAAAATAAAAAAAAAATGCTGTCTAGAACATGCTATGATCTTGGCTGTATCTGTTAGTTTTGTTCATTTGCTAATGAGTAGTTAGTAAGAAAGGAAATTGTTGAGCTCATCTAAAGGAAAGCAGCAAGCTTCTGAAGGAGCTCAGGTTCAGCTTTTCAATTAACTTTTTTCATTTTACAAATGCATAACCAATAATGTCAAATTGAGCAAGCCACCTCCATTTTCTGCTCTCACCAACAGTCAATCCCTAAAGCTAAATTGAAAACTTCATTTTAAACAGAGTGTAGCAGGTACAAAATTCACTATTAATTCAATTATCCCTCTGCAGCAAAGAAATAATTACAATGTAAAAACTGAGGAATAAACAAAAGTTATTTCAAAAATCTCAGTCAAAAGAACATGCCAGATTCCCATAGTTACTTCAATTGAAGACTATTACATAATACAAAAGTATATTTTAACATATTATTAAGAAAATACAATTTAAAAGATAAACCTTCCAGAGTTCTCCGAATGAAACAAGGAATGCCAGTGTTACTTGATTATTTTTTTTTCCTGGACATCCTTCAAGAATGTACTCAGTTTCTCCTGATAAAAAGTCAGATTCTTCATCCAGCTCCTGGTGATACCACATTTATTCCTCCCCCCAGCCCCAGGGATGTCCAAAGTAATGCCTCTGAAAGCAAGTTTTTGTACAAGATTTATCCAAGTCACGTTTGACACTTTTCCAACAGGTAGAAATATCTGTCTTCATACTCACCTAAAGTCTTCAAACTAAATTAACAGGCTGTTATGGATCAAACTGTAGGCTGCAAGTTCTCAGACTATGCGATTTCAGCAAAGAGTAAGGGTATCAACCTCTGGGTGACATGGATTCTTTCAAAAGTTTAAGCATTTCCAATTCTAAGTAATTAATCTTAAACCTGGATTACTGAAAAATTCAAAATACTCAAGAGATCCTAACTAAGCCCCAGTCTTGCATCAGCTGTTAGCATATGAAAAAGTACCAACAAAAAAAAAATGCAATGACTACATTTATAGTTGCATGTCAAAAGTACACATCCTTTCCTCAGCTGTCTGCAGTCAAAACTATGACTAATGTCATACTGCACTCTCAGTAAGTTTGTTGATGATAAACTGGGAGGTGCTGTTGACTCCCTTGGTGGACAAGTGTGATATTTGGCACCCAACCTCTACCGTCGAGGTCCATTTATACACTTTCTCTAGTATAGAGGATGCAAAATGGCACTTTATTACGTAATGAACAGGGTTATATAATCTCCCAAGAAGCCTCGCCCATCGTGGGTGGTTACTGCATTCCTGTAACATCAGCACGTAATCTTCCGACCGCCCACACTGCCACCCAGTGTTCTGCAACATCTCCCCCTCCCCATGATTAGTTAAAGGCACATAAACCGTGTGACTTTGTCTGTGATTACTTCCGTTAACATATTACAAATA
>NW_010398351.1:0-3896 GCF_000710305.1 Buceros rhinoceros silvestris
ATTACTTAAATAATATATTGGTTCTGTATTGGTTTGTCAGTCTTCGTTCCAGTATCCTGTGCTGGGCAAACATGGCCTGTGACAACTAGACTGACTGAGGGGAAGGGAACAAGAAGGGAGCATAAAACTGACATGATTAATAGACCTGCCACAATTTGTTTACCAGAGTGACTTTGATGAACATGTGCTTTTTTCAATACTGTTAGTTCACTTCCATTTGTCTGTTGATACATATTAAGGGTAAAATCAGGCCATCAAACTGTCTGAGGGAAAAAAAAAAACCACCCACTAACCCCCCAGCAAGCTGGCTGAAGCAGCTGAAGGAATTACAGGAATGTTCAAATGCTCAGTGATTACTGCCTGGTGCATGACTCATCTTTGTATGCACAAATATAGGCTAGGGACAATGTGGGACACTTATCATCACTTTCTATAAAATTCTCTGTACATTCACAAACTTATATACAGATTAGAAAAAAATCTAAATTAAGGTGTTTTTCCACTTATTTATAGTCATACTGTTGCCTTTCTCTGATGTGAGTGATTAGTCAAATTTACAGATTTAGAGCTTTCTGTGATAGGAGGAGATACTGATTCTGTCAAGATGCTTCTTAGATAAAATCATGTTTACTCACAGAGCACATCTGAACTCCCAGAATAACTCATGTAGGAGACAGCTGATTTGCCCACAGGTACAACCTTCTTTTTCATTAAATCATTTACGAGTAGAAATGCAGCCAAATGACCAAGCTTTCTCAACTTCTGCTTGTTGGCCTTTCTTCAATACCTTGCATCAAATCTGTGAACTTCATAGAGACCAAAATGGCCCTTTTGTGCACCACAGGTGTTGTCTCTCAAACTATGAATTCAAGTGCCCACAATAAGGCAACTCAACTGGGGAGGTTCTGGTCACACTTTTGAAACATGAGACTTCTATTTCTCTTGATAACATTGTTGACCACATTGTCACACTTGTAAATGTGCAAGTGAAGAAAAAATAAAGCAAAAGCCCATAAACTGTTAAAATAGAAAAGAGACAGAAGATCTGAATCACCTATATTAAAGATCAAAGTTGTCAAAGTCTCTTAAAATGTTTAGAGACTGAAGTTCTCAATTTATGGCTTCCGTCTTACAGTTCTCAGGTTTTGTATGCACCTGGACTCATGGCAAATAAAATTTTAAGAAACGTAATGGCAAAAACTCAAGCTACTGCACACATATTAGAAATAGTAAAATGATCACATGAACTGGCTTTGTTCATAAAATGTTACTTCAACAAGTTTAATTGAATTCATAAGATAATAAAGTGACAAAGATCATAGCCTGTGACAAGCTACGCCTCCTCTTTGTTGCACATCAACAAACTCAAGGCATTATCTCTCTCTAACAAAAAAACCCCAGGGTTCATTTTCTAATGTTTAATGCTTCATTTCTGGTAGGAAATGGGAAAATTGTTCATAACTTTATAGAAAATTCTTCAAAAATACTCGTTTGATACCAGCATTCACCGAGTTAGAATCTTTCTCCCCTCAAGAGCCTTCAAATGTAATCAACATTACAAGATTTCCTTTACAATATGGTTGATCTGAAGTGGCAACTAACCTCCTTTTACATAATCAGAGTTAATACTGATGAATACGAAACTAAGTACTCCAGTTTAAAATTTTACGGAGCACCATTTTCACTGGACAGACTTTTGGAGTATTTGAAGGTTAGCTGGGGGGGAGGTGGACATTTGCTTTTCTCCTTCAGGAAAAATTAATTTTGATATGATGTTGATTTGCCCTTTTCTGCCTGAGCATTGCTCGTCACAGGAATATACTTGTATATGTGAAAACAAAAAATAGTATAAACCTTTCCTCAAACTGTAGCATCAGCGTGTCAGATCACTGTATCACAGTTCGGAGTTAATTAGCAAGGTTTTTTCTAGTGTGCAATAGTTCCACAGAATCTTCACAAAAAGTTTATGACAGAAAAAAGTCTAGACATAATGAAAGCAAATATTTGGGATAAAAACCCAATCCGATAGCCACGGAAGAAATCTCATAGTTTGTAGTGAGAAATCTATGAACGTAATACCATTTCAGAAGAAATGAATCTGAAATCATGCTTTCAGAAACAACGACAGACCTAAAAAGAAACAAATTGGGTTTTTCCAGTATGAATTTGAAGAGAAAAAGATGAGTCATTGTCTCTTCATCCACATTTTTCTATCTTCATTGTATAAAATGTAATCCTTACAAACAACCAGAGTATTTTACACACACAGAAGAAGAACTGTGTGTTAAATACAGCAATGTGGACATCCAATATTTTAAATTCCAGTCCAAGCCAATCTGTATTTAAAACAGGGCAGCTGAAAAAATGTAAGCCATCAAAATATATTTTTTGTGAAAATAAATAATACATGATATTAAAACTCAAAATAATTTTACATGAAGACTTTACAAAATACAAAATAAAAGATATTACCAGGGTCCGTTAAGAAATTGCTTTTAACTCTCTCTCTGCTTTTTAAAGTCAGGCGTAATGAGCCTCTAAAAATAATTTTTAAAGCCGCATGTAATGACTCTACAGATACATCACAAGAAGGCCACTTGCCAGTACAGCAACTGGACTCCTTTCTTCTCACCCCCTTCATGAAATGCAGCACCTTCCATCACTTAACCAGATAAAGACACATTTTCTTACTGTAAATGCTAATACATGCTACACTGTTTTCACTCCAGATCTGAAAGATCTCATCATTCTGTATATGAATTTTAATAAGATTTAATAAGATAGCTGGTTAAAATCAGATATTTTTGTCAGAAATTGTACAAGTGTAGTCACTGGTGCATTATCATTTGGGGTTATCACACTGAAAATTTCTTATTTAGTTGGAGTGGCAGGGGTTAAGATACATTTTGTGGTGCTGTATGTTAATCCCACATGGAGTAAAGATCTGTTACTAGAGTGGTATGAATAAATTAGGCATTCTGTCCAACTTTTTCTAAAAAAACCTGTTTCTACTTTTCAGTAATACAATCTGTGAAAGATATAGTAAGTAACTAGATGATATAGAACTGCATAAAAAGGAAGGAAAAAAAAAGAAAACGCCTTATTGTAGCTAATGATCTAATTGTTCTAATATTCCATGTCTCTCAGAAACTCTTGTAGCCAATGGTGGAGGAGCCCAAAGGAAACACATCTGCAGAACAGAGACACTGTTACCCACATCCTTCTTCTCTATGCAGCAGAACTATAGTAGTTTTATTGCTTACAAAGCCTTCCAGAAACAGTAAGTCTGAACAACTTCTATGTTTTAATATTTTGTTTCAGAACAGAGGGCTGAGGGTCAAGTCAGGAACCATTTTCAAGCCATAGTGCTTAAAAATCTTAGACGTGGGGGAGAAACACAAAAGAACGCTTATGAAGTAATTGTTTAAACTAATCGTTCTGGTTTTGTTTTCATTTTTATGTCTCCATCGGAATGTGCCTCAAGAAAAGTTCTGTCTTAAAGAATGTTCACAAAAATAATTTCAGGCAAGAGGAAGAAAATTTTTCAATAGTCTTTTGGTCTGTTTTTGTGACAAAAAGAGGAAGAGTAATGTTATTGTGTCACTGAGAGGACCAGGCATACAGACCAAATACAGACCAAATAGTGTGACTGAAAACACTATGTATCAAATAACTGAAGTAATGCTCAATTTTTACATAGACAATACAATGAAATGAATAGAAATAAAGGAGTATTCCACCAAATTATGATTAAATTATTTGTATTTTTTCCTGCATTGGAGGGAGCTTCACCCAGAAATAGTCAAGGTTAATTAAGGAAAACTGTTCACCCCCAAGAGATAAATTGTCCCATGCTGTATTAATTAACAGGGTATTGTCTATGAACTGACTTCCCT
>NW_010398351.1:3991-10768 GCF_000710305.1 Buceros rhinoceros silvestris
TCCCTACACCTGGATAAAAGCATTAAGAACCCAGACTTTTTCTCAAAAACTCTATTTAAAAAAATAAGTAAATGCCAAGAGATAGATTTGTCTTATAAGACTTAACATTTATAAACAGTACCTTTGACTCAGAGCATATGAGACGAACACCACAAGAATGTCGGTTTTCCCTCACTAGAACTACTGCAGCACACTTCTGCTATGGCAAGATAAGTTACCTAAATCTGTTTATCTTAAATGTAGTGGATTAGTAAACTGAAAATAAGGACAATACTCTCTTCTCAAATCTACCTTCAGTTGAGTTCAGCTGAAGATTCAGTTGCTCAAGAAAGGACATAATTTTGTTCCAAAAGAAAGAAAAAACTCCCACTTATATCTGTCTGATGGTGACACCCAAGTTTAGTTGCAGCAGACTCCTTGGTAAGTTACTCATCACCTGCTTTTCACAAACCAGTTTTTCTCTCTCTGTTCAGCCACCAGCACTATGTTCAGTTTAGTTCTTCTCAGAGTTTTTTCTGTCTTTGTTCATTGATTAGTGAAAGACTCCATTTTTCTTCAGCAATATTTCTAACAAAAATACATTTTATTCATTGGGAAATATTAAAATAATTTTAAAAATGCTTCTGCAATGCCACATCCTAAAAACTTCAATTTTCATTTGTTAGTATAACTGCTTTCCCAAAATTTGCACCTATCCAATTTTACCCTAAATAAACCACAGCCCTTTAAAAAACAGCACAAAGAGAAGCTGTGGAAAATGAAATAGAAGACATTTTCCCCTATCAATCAACTTTTCTATTTTCATATTGTATTTTTATTTTTTTAAGTTATAAAATCCATTGTGCAAGTTAGCAGGTAGCATACAGACCACCTCTTCTTCTTCCTCGTTTATTTTCTGTTTCCATTTTTAAAGTTTTGGGCGCAATATTCAAGCTAGCGAAGGATCTTGCATTCATCTTCACATTAACACTATGTTCTGCCCAAACTGCTTTTAAGAATTCTAATAGCATGATGCATACTTCATACATTACCTCTATTTTCCTCTTGCCCTCACAACCTTGTTTATAGTTTCGCATAATTTGTAATCTGCTCAGGAGGGTGAGGTAATTGCCTGGTTAAAGTGGAGAATATTGAGGCAAAGCTTGAGCCTGAAAAGCTTTTCTTGGGTAAGCAGTCCTTACTCAAATAGGTATTAGTCAACGAATTCAAGAGAGTTTACACAAACGCAGTTTGTAAGTGTCTAGGCTAGGAGGATATTGAAGGCCGTGTCTGTAGTTTCCCTACCGAAATAGAAATCAGCTATGCTTTCATTTTCAGTAGAGTTTACACAAACGCAGTTTGTAAGTGTCTAGGCTAGGAGGATATTGAAGGCCGTGTCTGTAGTTTCCCTACAGAAATAGACATCAGCTATGCTTTCATTTTCAGTACAATTGGAAAATAATTAGTTCCTGAGACCATGACGGATAGTCCTGCACTTAGCTTTCTAAGTTACTATAAATTTGCAAGGTCAGATAAAACCAGCGTGTCGCCCGAGACTGCAGCAGGATTGTACTGTTACTCGTGAACAAATTTCTACTTCCATTTTACAGTAAATCTTACTATAATTTCTAAGTAAAATTGCATTCCACAGAAAATATGGGAACAGAAGGAGGCATAACACAGTTTTATAAATCACTACAAAGACCCAAGAGTTCAAAAGAAGGTATAGAATAGTAAACCATAATAATACTTAATTTTTATTTACTGGATTAATCAGGAAAAGATAAATACATAAAGAACAAAATTTTTCAATTGATTGATGTCATACAGTCTTAAAAATGAAAGCAGGCAAGGAAAAGAAGATGTCTAGCAAATTACAATGTGAATAAGAAAAATCAGCTCTGTGACACTTATTTTTCTTTGAGTCAATGGAAAAAGTTACCAATTCATTTCCAAAGGGAAAGGGGTAAAGAGGTTTAATTAGTATTCTATAAACAACTCCAATACTTTCATTAGAGGACAATAAACAAATTGCAAAGAATGCAGATCTTCAAAAGTGGAGAAGTGTTTGGAGAAAATCTGTGGAAGCAGTGGGAACAAAAAATGAAAAAAAGAAGAGCCTGCTAGATGAGGTATAATCTCTGTAAGAAGGACAAGATGCACAGAGGATCGGCGAGAGCATAGGTTAGCTGGAGTTGTTGGAACTGACACATCTAATCCAAAAAGTAAACTAAACACAGAACCTTTGTATTTCTAAACCATCTTAGGTAGCAGACTTTTGTGTGCCTTCTACCTTTTTAGTTTAGAAAGAAAAGTTAAAAAAAAAAACACAAACCTTTTGATGGAGAGTAAATGGCATACTTTAGAATTTCACTAAATCACGATTTCTTTGCTGTTTGATTAGGAATGCTTTTGAGAGTCTGGACACTTTCTTTCAAACTTGTTTGCTCTTCTTCCTCCCTGTGTCTCTTTACTCAACATTGTCTGTCTGCGGTGCTGAGATTTTAGAACTCTCTTTACCCTTCAAACTGTCGCTGTCAAAGATCACAATAAAAGGGAGATTCATAATAAGAAGTTTCTCCAATATATATTGCCATTATGTATCTTGACAGACCCTTGTGATTAATATTGTCATTCTAAGCCAATGAAATTGATCCCGTCATCACCTTTAGAATACAACCAAAAGAAAAAGTTCATTTCTAGGGTTTACACAGGAAATGAAAAAAAAAAACTTTTAAATGGTCATATTACAGAAAATGAATTTGCCTTTTGCATGTGTTCACCGCCAGCAGCTGCCGACCATGCTGTACACAAGAAAACACCTTGGATTTTATCACTATCTAAACCTAGTGTCCCTGATAGACTTTCATTAGTTGCATTCTCCAGCAGCACAGGAAGTATTTTCACACAACGTGGAATGAACCATACGTTGTTAGTAATTTATCATCCTTGTCTTAAATTCTTCTGCTCCTAAAGACACACAGTAAAATTCTCAGGCCAAGTAAAAAGTGTCAGTGAACAACACAAACCAATGTTACAAATGGGTAATGGAACAATTCATTGATCAAAAAGCATTTACAATAAAAGCAATAAAGACATAAACACTGAAATAAACAGAATAAATATGCGCTCCAGACCTTGCACGTAACATGAAATCCCAGTCATTCTTAGTTTTCATTATATTCAATGTCATGTTTCTCACTGAAGAGGAAACAGGGTGCAAGAAGTCCTGGCAGCACTCAGAGAAGCTGTTGATTCTCTTCTAGTCTAGTCTTTTGTAGTCATACATAAAAGCCCAGAGAAACTCTATCTTCTTCGGGTATGGTCGATCTTTTTGATAATAACTTGCTGCTTCGTTCCTTTTCCTTTTTGCTGCTTGAATGAAAAATCCTTTTGCAAAACCGCTTTTTTGGCTGAATTGATTGCCTGAACCTTTAATTCTAATGTTTCAATACATTGGCTCCTGGAGATTATAAATGTGTCTTGTATTTCATAGACTTTTAGTTGTGATAATTTAGGCTTAGATTGCTGATAATGTTAGACCATTAGAGAATATATAGTCTGACAGCAGTCATAAAACAGGCATTTGTTACTGCATTGTGTTTTATGTTGGTTAATGGTGTGTCCACAAATGTTTGGAAAACATAAAAGATACCAATATTTTAATGATGCAATAAGCCTGAATCAAATAAAAAGCCGTATCTTCGTGACAAGAAAATTTATTTCAAAACAATGACACCAGAATTTAAATGAAAAGTTTTATAGAAAAGAATAGTATGCTTGTCAGAGGTTTATATATGTACATATTTATTGGTGTGCTAAATTGATTATATACAGTAAAAGGCATTGCTGCTATTACACCATATTCTGATCATTTCCATATGCTCTAGGCTTTTATTTTAACTTTGCAATTATGAATGTATAATCACAGTCATTTGAGAAGGTTACATTCAGAAGGCGGAAAAAGTGATTGATTGAGTAACCAAATAATGCATGAACTCAGGAAAGTTTAGGCACCATACTTGTCAGACAGAAACCCAAAATGCTGACTGCTTGCAGGCTTCAAAGTACATGTTACAAGTTTAACTTGAATTTTACCAGAGCCAAGGCCAGATAAACAGCCTATGGTAACAAATGTGGTGATGCTCAGATTTGAAAGAAGCATGCCTATACTGGCACCAATCTTTTTTTGTTCTGCCAGAGTTTTAGAGGTAAGAAAGTGAGACAGACGAAGGGTCAAGCCACTTGCCCAGATCAGAATTTCATACTTAAATTCAGTCTACCTCAAATGATCTTGGCAATGCAGCAATACTGCTTTTCTGTCCAAAACTGATGCAGAAGAGTAGAAAAAGAGCTGCTGAGAGCTGCCGTAGGAGCATTTGCCAATCTGTGCTGTATAAAGTTACATCCTTCATCTCTTTGTGTTTTTTGTTCTGGTGTGAGCCCTGGGGCTTTAGCTCAGGAGCAAGGAGCTCACTGACCCTATCACAAGGTGCCTCTGGTCAGCAGAGTGGATCTGTGGGGAGACTCAGAGCCCAAACCAAATGCGGAGATGGAGATACGGAGCATGCCAGCAAGGAAAATTACTCTGACTTAGAACAACTGGGCATCGTGCTGGTGAAGCTGCAGATGTACTGCCATGCAAGGTAATGGGATCCGCCCCCAAAGGCAGAAGTGCCTAAAGTGCAGGACTGCTCTCACCGGTTTTCACATCTCTCTCAAGCTCAGATGTAAAACAACAGTCAATAGCATTGGGTGGTGAAGTGGTGGAGAGACAGAAAAATGGCTTCAGTTTTGCAGAAATATATTGTCCTAAATGACAGTCACCCAACTCCAAAGGTATGGGCAGCAGGTTTGTCACATTGGTGACAAACTCCATGGAATAATCCTCTCTTCTCACTCAGCCTGGAGTAGAAAAGACATCAGCTTCCCTTCCTCACTTTCAAGAGGGACTGCTGCAATGAAGTAGGTGATTTGAGCCAGCAAAGTCGCATATGCAGCATCCTACGGGAGTTAGCAGGATTCTTCTGCAAGCAGAGGAGGACCTGAAGGACTATGCCTGTTCCCTCTGCTGCATGCAGTAACATTTTGCTGAAGAAATCAGTGGGGTGACACACAGGTGGTACCAGAGATGTGCCACAGGATCAAAGAAGAAAGATTGATAGAGATGCACAAGGCATATCAATGAGCAAGACTGCATAAGAAAAAACAACGTAAGAGATAGGGCTGTTTATTTTCTACCTAAATCACTTTCTCTAGATGCCTTTTCCCACATCAGCCTACCTTTTTGCCTCCTTTGTGCTAAGCGCCTCAATAGACTACTGGCACTTACCGTTTATGTCAGTACTTCAGTCACTGGTAAATTTGTCTTAGCAATTTACAAAATAATTGCAAGAATTATAGAACAGTAATTCCCTGGACATTAGACTATAATTTCAAAATATTTTGTTGTATTATCAGCTTCAACAGCTCCTTAAAGAATCTTAATTTGTTGTGAATAAATTCTTGAGAATTTTGGCTGAGAAGATGTAAAAGCATATTCCAACTTGCACATTAAAGGGAGAGTAATGTATAAACATACACTGCTTTCAAAGAGTGGAACCATTCCTGGGGAATCTTCAAAATAAAAAAAAGCTTACTTTCTCATTGTGTTCTGGTTATAGCAAGTAAGCAAGGTCACAAAGAAGAGTTCAATTTGTGAGAAAATCTCTCAGGTAGCATAGTTTATCTGCAGGGACTTGGACAGACCTGGGATGTTTTGGTGATTGGTATTTCCCTGAGCCCAAAGTATGAAACTGTGAGAGGAATGCACACAATATACAGAAATCAGCCTCTTAAAACTATTAAGAGGGCTATTATGTGTATAAAAACATTAAGCAACCAACTACATACTTCAGGTTGTATATATCCATAAAGCTGAAAAGCTTTTCTCTGTTTCTAACTAGAATTGCCTGCATTAGTGTTTGGCATTATGAAAAAGTAGAAACACTTCAGAAAATCATACTTAAATTAGCATGAATAACCCTGGAAGTGTTGTAAATCCCATTTTCATAAGGGAAGATGAGTAAAACAGAAACTTTCATGTTTCATGGTGAGGAGATGGCACATCCTTGGTTCATAGGTCAGCCCTAGTAACTTTCTGACAGCAGAGAGAGAAGAAGCTCTAAGACTCTATTTTATACCTACATGCCTCGTAACTAATGGAAGTCGACAGAGAATGCAAGCAATTCACAGGTTGTATTTTGTATTACAAGTCTGACACTATGATTTTAAAAGAAATGGAAATTTTGGTGGCACTGTGCTCTGGCAGAGGAATGGTGAGTTCAGAAATTGGTATGGTCTACACCATGTCTTTGAGAAAACTTTTGAGAGGAACAGAGACTTGCTTTGCTACTTCAGAGATCCAAGAAAGTGAGAGAAAATTACCTTTGCTTTTAAGACTACTATCCCTCACAGCATAACAATGGATACGGATTAAATACTTTAAGATTGAAAGGTTGTAGATTAAAATGCCCTAAATATAAAAGATATCACACAACTGTACTTATATGTTACTGCCAATAAAATGAACAAACCAGATCTGCCTACAGTCAAATTAATTTAAAAAAAAATCATATGTTTTTATTCAAGCATCTACAGTCTTCATTCACGTAGGTTTGTTACAGCCATCTGCAGCTTGTTTTCCAATTTGTGGTTGTCAAGAGTGACATGTTGGTAAATAACAGTTTAAAGCGTGTTATCCAATAAAGGAGGCATATTTTTTCCACTGAATTAGCATTAAATTTTACTTTATGTAGG
>NW_010398351.1:10902-30433 GCF_000710305.1 Buceros rhinoceros silvestris
AAAACAGCATCCATCAGGCACCCCACTCAGGCTGTAAGAGTGCTACATGGGTATTCAACTGGGCTGTAGACAACAATGCTATTGAGGACAGTAACCCCCCAAAAGTACATCTACGGCTCAACAGCTACTTGCAAAAATCTGCAGTTCAATTTTAACGTCATCTTCTCTATTCGACACAAGTTCTTCCCTCCCCAGTTTGAAAAAGCAGCTGTGGTATCAACAGGCATATTATGTAAAAATAAACCACTTGATAAGTGGATGGAGAAGAACGCTCTTTGATCAGCAGAATATACAGACGGGCACAAGTGCAAGGGGCACTGGAGGAATGCCTAAGAAGTAAGTTCCAGAAAGGGTGATTTTGCTGGAAGGGTAATTTTGGGAGAATCTGCCAGGCAGCAAGAAAGAGCTGTAAGCTTCCAAACCATATGATCCAAACCAAAGGGAAAGGGGGAAGAAAAAAAGAGGCACTTTTGCTTTCAAAATTCTCTCAAAAGGCTAAAAATAGATCATGGGGAGATGAATCAAATAATAATTTATTCAGCAAACTAACTTGCAGACAGAACACACAATCCTTTGATGTTTGAAAACTATTGAAGAAGGTCAGTCTATTTCCAAATAGCACTGCCTGAAAGTTTTCTTTCTTCTCTCTTATTTCAATGAAGTTTGCAATGTGGGTAAACTTTGCTGTTGCTACTATATTTTCAGGCATCAAAAAAAAAAAAATAGAAGAGAAGCCCATGGTTCTGAGCAGATAATAAATTTCTCTCTGCTGCAAAACCAACAGTAAGTCCCACTCCAGCAGAGTACAACCACTGTTAAACAATCACTTCTAGGATTCTCCAAGATTGCATTTTGATCGACCTCTAGATAAAGGTCAGCTCTTGTAAGTAACTTATTTTGACTTTTTCCTTGGGCTGATGACTTACGGGCTTCCATGTACACTTCAGAAAAAACAAGCACACAAGTTTTTATTCTGTAGGATGTCCTACTCACAATGAAAAGCGAAGGCTTTAAAATCCATTCCCCTGTATAAACTCTTCATGTTGAGGATCAGACTATGTTTAAAGTGATTAAATCTGATGATCCATATTTTCTACAGTAATTTGAAGACAGAAGGCAGACGAATTGTACCCACTGGCAAAATCTTGGCAACTGATGGCATGTTTAAATCTCACGTTGCTATAGTGATTATCTCCTTTTGCATTTTAGGATTTGAAATGTGCAGTTGATTTAGCCAATAAAGCGGCAAAAAAATTACTGAGCTTATTTTTCCCTTTTTACTTTTTGGGTATATTTTCATTCTGTAACAAGAATCCAGTTTATCAGGTGTAAACTTTCAGGGAAAATCCTAGATTGCTGGTTTTAAAGACTATCAGCAATTACTGAGGATACAAAACTTCAGTGAGACTGGCAAATCCAACACCTGCAGAAAGATAACTTAGGAATCCAGTGCTGTTTCAGAAACACCAGCAGTATCACAGTCACAGCTAGATAAATATCACATGACAAGAAGCGATAACAAACATACTGCTATAACCTCGGGAAGATCTAAGTTTACAAAGATTAAGGAGGAAAACATGAGGAAATGCAGTTAAACAAAGATCCTAAAAGATACTTCTATTTCACATCAGTTGTGAAAAAATCAATAGAAAAACACAAAGAATGAACTCGATGTGTGAGATCCTTATAAAAATAACTCAAAGCAAATGCAAGCAAGCTGGAAAATCAGACCCACGCTGGCAGTTGTTAAGGTGCTACCAGGAGGATTTAAGCCCTGCGCTGCATCGGCTTTCAGATGCACAGAGTCTGCTTTACAAAAGGGGGAGGGTGTTGCAACTGAAAGTGCCAGCTTCTGTTAATTGGTGGCAAAACGCATGGCACACAAGGAGATGCTCACGTCAACCTGAAGGCCTCCATGTCATACGACCAAACATCACCCACCCTTTGCCCCTCATTTCCCAACCAGTGCTGAGATAAGTGATGCTTCCTTTGATGAATCGTGCTGCTATGGCTACTCAGGAACCTTACCAGATTCTGCATTAATATTGACTCCACCACTTCCACCCAAACCGCATGCAATATATATTCAGAGAGAGAATTGATCGGAAAAGAACCAGATATTTTTCAGTGACTTGCTCCATATTTTGTGTTCTCAGTATATTTCCTTCAAACTACCCTGCTGGTGCCTGTGTGAAAGAAATAGGAGATTAAACTATCTTTCTTAAATTTCGGGGTATATGACTAGAAAAACTTAATAACAGGAAAAGATCTTATGCCTTTGAAATAATAATGACTGTAATTTACTTAACATTTTTACTCAGACCTTCTATGTGAGTTGGGGTTTTACATTATGTCTTAAGGTTTAGATATATTTTTTTAGATATATTTTAGATATATATTTTATATATTTTAGATATATTTTTTTCCCACAAAATAATTCCAACTTAGATGTCATAGTCCCTGCTATCATTATGGGGTGAAAAAGTTCGGAGTTGTTTGTTAGAAGAAGTTCTAGAGATAAGACATCCTTCTGAAAAAAACAGCATTTTATTTCAGACTGTATACAAAAAAGATGGGAAAAAATATGGTAATGGCCACTGTTTTATTTTGCTTAACAAATATGAGCCTGTAAAGCACTGACCATATAAACCCACGTTCATTTATCTGAGACAACAGTATGCTTTCAGATCCTGACGAGTATGAACATGTAAGCAAACTGGTAGATTTTTAGGGCCTTCCCCAATTTCTTCCCCAACGAATAAAATCAGATTTTTGAATGAAAACTCTTCCACAGCTACTTACAGTAGCAGGCATATCGCACAGCAGACGCAGGAGCGTGAATGTGCCCTTCTCACCATGGCTGACGGAGTGGACACAGCATTTCCTGCCTGAGGATCCCAAGAGCAAAGTGGTGTGCAGTTTATTGCTACTGACTGACCTCAGCCTTAACATAAAGCTGAATACATGTCCTCAGCATTTCTTGTTCTCCCTCTTCAGACCAAGGATGCCTAATTCAGGCCAAAGAAAAGCTGTTACGGACTTGCTCTAGCAAGACTACGAGACTTCAGAAGTTTATTGAATATGGTTGCATACCTGGCACAGAGCGTTTCTTTCTCTTGTGTTTCGAAAGCCAGCTGAGAAGTAAAAAGGTGTTTTACTAACACTTTTCAAGGTAGTTACAGCTTCTAGGTAACAACCATAGCCTCTGGGACCATTTACTGCCAAACAGCGTTAGTGAAAGAGTTTTAAAGGCTTCTCCAAACAACATTTTTGGTTGTGTGAATTAACTGACAAGTGATAAACACCTGCCCACAAACCTGATCAAGGCATGGAACACATTGTGTACTGTGCTACTTGTTTTATAAGGTATGTGCTTCTGAAGATTACCGTTAACACAGACTCAGATGTCACTGAGGCTGCAGCCCCGTTAACTAGAGTGCTAGGAACTGCTGGGATAAAAGGCATGTTCAAGTACTTTTATTGTCTTACGGATTAAGCTGTTTTGAATGCTTTTCTTCTGCCTTCACACAGAATGCACCTCCTAGCTCTCGGTGGTCCATTGCGCCCAAAGTCATTGAAGTGCTCAGAAGTTTTATGACCAGTCTTCCGGCAGGAAGCTACGCACTAACTGAACTTCAGGCATGCGAACCATCCCATTAAAGTTAGCTGCAGATTTAAAGTTCAAACCCATGTGTCTGTAGGATGACTGTACCTCAGCATATTCATGTCTCTCAGTTATAGATCAAATCCTGGTAGACGAAGCCAGCTTCTGGTAATACGGGCAACATTTCCTCCTGCAGCTCTGAGGACTCGGGATAGGGCTGCTCCTGTTATAAAAAGTGGAAAGGGGACAGCGCTGGGGAGCCAGACTTGCTGTTTCTGGAAGGGGCTATCTCCTGCACTTTGAATCACAGCAGCTTGCTTCTCCAGCACTCCAGCTCAGGCAAGGTGTTGGCTGCGGGCTCTTCGTTGTCCTCATCTTATTTTGCTGCTGTGGCAACTGCTAACATTTCCTGTGCCTAGAGAGGGCTGCGATTGCAGTCATTCTCAGCATTGTTACAGGGATGGTGTGAGCCCAGGGATGCAAGTAAGGCAGTACAAGATAACTTGACACCCTGCACAATAAAAGGAACCCAGACCTACGGAGCCTCCCACTGAACAAACATTTTCCTCTTTTGTTCTGGAGCCAAAGGTTTTTTAATGTCTTTGAGGTCTCTTGAGGGTCCATCCTTTGGGGCCTTTTCCACACATCTGTATATGAGGCGTAACTTCTAGCACACTTTCATCTCAGCTCAAACACTGAAAAACTAAAGAAGAAAACACCAAGGAAGAAAAAGATGATGGAAACAGCTGACTACTTGGAAGACAAAATTACAGAAGGTCTAGATACTTGTCATAAATGAATTTTGGGATCATTAGCTACCTCTACAAAGAGAAATGTTGTCTTTGCTCAGTTCTCAGTAGTGAAGACATTTGGACTGCATTAGACTGCAGAGTGGGAGAGGATTTAAAACAAAATTTCCCCATCGAAGACTGCATGTAAGGAAAAGATCATGATTGTCATAAAGCTTAACGTTACAACATTTTCAATTAGTTTAAAAGCTTTTTTTATTGGTCTTTTTTTTATGGTTCTTCTGTTATTTTGTAACTTTTTTTTAATGTCCCAGTTTATTTGAAACATTTTTAAAAACTACATTGCTTTTTCAAGTGTTATCAAGTATGAATACTTTGCAAGGCCAAACCAGTGTACCTACTTTCAACTTTTACTGACTATTTTTGATCTAATGTTTCAAAAAGTTCATGTTGTTTTTGTTTTTCATCTGTTGATCTAATTTTGCAAGGCTTTATGTGAGGCTGAGCTTCGGTTCCTTCATTCATTGCAGAATTTCAGCTATTGTTTTCTAACTGAGATTCGACAAATTCAGATACTGATGATTTGTGTACAAGTCAAATCTGATAAGGAGATTTCTTTCATGAATGGTTAGTGTATATAACTATAGAATTGCTTTTCTAACTTATGTGCTGCTTTCTTTTTTATTTCTATTTAACTCTTTCAAATTTGGTTAAGTGTTTTTGTTCCTTCTTGAGTCTAGGTTCTGCACGTTTTGCAAGTTCCCTATTAAAGGCTTTAACATTCTGAAAACAAATTGATATGTCAAGAAGCTCAGCAATACTTGGATGATATCCATGTCACATACACTTTTAATACACGAGCACAACAGATAAACTCCAACACAAGAGCTATATTGAAGATTTGCTACAACTGAAGATTTAGTATTAATTGGATACAAATTGCTATAACAGAATTATCCTGAGTAAGTACTTTCAGCTATTAAATATAAGTAACTTGATCTATTTCTAAGCCAGCTATAAGCTGTTTGGGGGAGAAGGAGGATAGTGAAGGATAGTGGGAGAGGGAGAAAGGAAATGGAGAAAATTGACTGGACATGAGCAGATGGTTTGGGTGAGGGAAAACGTATCTAGAACGTTATCTATAAGACCTAAACAACACATGACAGCCTACCTGCTATTTTTGCTAATAATTTATATACCAAAGATTATTTGTAAATCTTGCCATGCTGTACATGGAAGAGAAGTGTAAGCAACACTTACTTCAGCGATTCCGGATAGCTGTGCTCCACAAAGAGAGATGTTAAGGGGTAATAATAAGATTAATGGGATACTTCATTCCTAAATTTGATGCCATAGCTTTTTTTCCTTCTGCTACAACTATTGTTCCCCTGCACAACCAACCTCAAACACTAACTGACAAATCTGACAGCTATAAATAAGGACCACACCAGAGTAGAACTACATCATAGAGCAACTTCATCACACAGCTGGTGTTATTAAGATAGTCCTTAATTAATGTAGCAGAGAGGAGACAGCACAAATCTGAGATCAGTTTATGCAGGTGTATTTGGCACTTAATCAGGTGTATGACATTTCTTCTATAAAGGTTTTTTTCTTTTATTTTCTCTATTTCTTTTTGGCTTTTGTTTTGTTTTTTCCTTATTCTCTAACCCTATCTAGTGTTGTGTTCTTAAGGCTATTCTTGTTTAGAATGTTTTGACAGATGGCAAGCCTGGGGCTTTCTACACAAAATTTGTGGGAAACAAAGAAAAGGAAAAGGTTGTCAATGTTTTGGGTGGCCTGTCTTAACAAGTAGACACATCTCAAATGACCAGAGAAGCAGAAAAGGAGAAACAGGACTGCGACAGGAAATGAGAGCCAACTATTTTAAGTTTATTTTAAACTGCAAAAGTGGCATTTCTGAACCTCTTGCCAGAATTCACGATAGAAGCAGGAGGAGGAACAGGTTGGAGTGAGAAAAGGTGAATTGCCTCTGCCCATTTTTTGGCACCATTCTGTTAACATGAAAAATTTCTCATTAACCAGGATGTTTGAAGTCCTACATGTGCAAGGGACTTAAAACTTCTGCGAGATAGTTCCCACAGCCCAGTGTTTCTTTGTGTGTAGGATAAAAAAGTGAAAATACAATTCCACATGAGTAAGATGATTGGCTTAAAAATAAAAGTTTGAGAAAATGAAAGAGAAATATTTCATCAGCACTCAATCTGAAGCAAGAAAGCTAAGCTTTTCACTTCAGACAGTCCCCATTTCTGATTAAATTCTTCTGCACTCCGATTTCCTTTCCCAGAAAATGAAATCAGATCACAGAAAAGGAAAAAAAAATCTCAGAGAGGACACCATTACTGACGGAAGCCATGTGTCATTAATTCAGTTATAAATTATTAGCTGAAAGCAACCTCTCAGCATTTGTATTTGATGAAAAAAAATTGATTGCTTCAAGGGCATTTCAATCCTTTTGATGTTACCATCTTTTAGTCCACCACAAATCTGAATCCTTAACAGAATGATTATAGCATTATAGTAATCCTAAGAGCCAATACTAAAGGATTTGGAAGAGCAACAGAGATCAATAGTTTGAAAAAAGCATGTCTTTTTGAGTTGACAGAGCTGTCTAGCCTGATAGTGAACCTGAAAAAAATAAGCAGGGACTGAGTAAACAAGTAATCGTGCAGACTGAGCTAAATGGAGATGATGAGCCATTTTTCTGAATTGTTGAATACCAGGAAGCTCTGAATATTTCCAAGGGATTTAAGTAAAGCTAATGGCAACCAGGGGATATTTTGCCCACAATAATAAAAAAAAAGAGTCGTTTCAGAAATATGTTTGCAAGTGTTTTCAGAGCTTTGTGAACTATTCTGGAGGTTGAAGTTCGTGAGGTCAACATTTCTGTTTTGCATAGACTTTGCGATTATTTGAACTGGGATTTGAGGGAACATTGTCTTAATGATTGTCTTCCTTTTAGTTGCTTTGAAATCCAGAATCTGGGCCATATTCCAACATAGAGATGAAAGTTCAATCCTATCAACAACTGGATTGTCAGATAGAAAGACCATGCATCCTTTTCATGTAATCTCTACCAAATTTAAAAAAATGTTTAGATTATGGAATCAATACGCAATGTTTGTGGAAAGTTCAGATTGTGCCAGGTAGTAAGTAACAAAGTTTTCCTAGCACAACAAAGCAGAAAACGAGCTGAAAGCTAATGCCCTCTTCAACAGCTCAAGGATTAGCATAAAATTATGCTTTGACAGAGGAAAAAGAACAGCATTGCCACAGTGGGGTATTGTTAAAGATCACTGGAATGGAGAGAGGGAAGAAAGACGAAAAAAATCCTTACACCAGAACACTGCGAACTGGTATATTGTTTAGCAGATATTTAATGATTCTTTTGGTGTGCTAAACAACAGATTAACTTCATAGTACTCGAGTGAAAATTCAAAGAAATTCAGATGCAACACATCTGGAGAGCATCCCATGGCAAATGGTGAATGGCTAAGTAATCTACTTCAATAGCATGACATGTAGTCATAATTTATTTTTTGCAACAAGGGCGGTGAGCTAACCATTAATTCTAATGGAAAAACCTCCAAAATTATTTGAGGAATAAATGCAGGACTTCCAACAATCACATTTCTTTAGTGAGACATATGTCACTGATAGCATTATTAAAAGATAAAGTCATAAAAGTCATTTGGAAAAGGGTGTGCTTTTCAATTCTGTATGATCTTGCATATGAAGACTAGTGAAAAAAAGTGTGGCATGTACCTTTTATGCTACTACAGATGATTTTTTTACGGCCCATAGCTTTTTAGCTTGGTTCATGTTTTCACATTTCTTACATCTGAAAGAGCGTCTCAAATTAAATGCACATTAAAGACAAGATTTCAGAACATTGTGTTGGAGCAGGTTTAACCCATTATTTTGAAGCTGTGCATGATAACATGTGATTTTTAAGCTTAACCTTTATCTCAAGCTGTTTAAAATGTTTTGTAGCTGTTCTTGTCTAAATGAATAAAGAGGATGATAAGCAGGGACTGGCATAAATAATAGCTGCTTTAAAATGGGCAAGGAAATTGATAGGGTCTACAAATGGTAGCCACCTGTATCAGGAAACTAAAGGAAGAGTGAGTATTCAGTGGAGCAGAATGACTGGAAATCTGATGGCAAAGGATAGAAATGTCAAGGGGGAGACGTCTTTTTGAAATGCTCTGTTCTCTAGTCATGCAGTGCCAACATCAAGCCATGAATATAAGTTATAATATCACTGGTGGTCTGCTGGCTTTCTCCAGGCACTCCTAAATTCAGTGAATTACAAGATTCCATCAGTGTTGGAAGTTGACTTGTCTCATGACTACACTAACCTTCTTCTTTCCTTTTTATGGGAATGTTGTTTGGACCATGGTCTGTACTCCTTCAACCACATGACATACTCTCTTAAGCAGAAGTGGAGATTATGATCGTGAAAGAGGACAAGACGCTGGCTGTCTTATGGTAAGGTCTCATGGAAAACCTGGAAGCATTGATGACTTCCCCCAGAGGTTCACAGAAACAGAGGTGATTAGCAATGTACAGGTGGCTGACAAAAGCCAAGGACGGAATTCTTGAACAACAGCAGATGAGCAGACAAAAGGAGACAACAGCATAAATGCTGTAAATCAAAGGATGCCGTGACATGCAGGTAGTCTCATGGTGGGGAGGGGGGAAGGCAAATTTGTGAGGCCTGAGACAAATTCTTAACCAATGCTTTCAATAGTGAGAGGCAAAAAAAGCTATACTTTATGCCATGTTACACTTTCTGAAAGACCATAATATCCTACTTGCAATGCTAAGTCCTTGAAATAAGTTTTTCCTTCTGTGGCCCACAGTCACACAAACACAAGTGAGCTTCTGCATGAGAATAGGGGCTTCGTCTGCCCTGAAAAGCCAGATCTCTGGCTGCGTGGCACAAACTCCATACTTAGCTCCCAGGCAGGCAAAATTCTTGTCTTCCTCAATAAAGCTTTTCTTTGTCTTGTCCCATAAAATTTTCTGCTTTTCTACCACTTAGAAAGAGCAGTGGTTCTTTGAACATGAAACTACTGTAGAACTGCTTACTACATGGAACTATTGCAGAAAAATACCCGTATTTCCTCTTGTTAAGGTTTGACACCTTCCTCTCACACTACACCTCTGAAAGAAACTTGTGGAGATATTTCCATTGATTTTTGCTGGGGTGGATTTGAAATTTGCACTAATGCTTCAAAAATTGTTGATATGACCTTTCACAGTTGGGACGTCAGATTCATGTGTTCAGTAACAAGACTGGTGTTCCAGCTAAAGCACCTTCATTCCTAAAAAAACATAATTAACAAAAAAATTTTATATCCTTTCTTTCTATTCACACAATATTCTCCACAAATGCAAATCTCTATAGAGACTGGGGTTTCCAAAAGTTCTGTTGACATCGGTGATAGTTTATTGACCTAGAGTTTGTTCTATATGTGAATGAAAATCAACCAAAAATAATAATAAAAAAATACTGCAAATATCAAAACCTTTTGTAAAATTTGAAAAAAATTGAAAATCATTGAGAAAATACTTAGAGTTTACACAGGTGTATATATCATATAGACAGATAGTATCTTACTATACAACCATAGACTCTTAAATTCAGCTGGAAAGGACCTCGGGAGATGATCTGTTTCAAACCTCTCTATTCTTTCCTAATGCAACGCTACCTTTCTTCAAGATCAACTTGATACTACCACGCTTATCAATGAATAGCTCATTCAAGTTAATGTTCTTCACCCGTGATATGAGGAGGCTCAGAAACACAGTAATCCTCCTCAGGATTACCCTCCTTCTGAAGCTACAAGCTTTTACTAGTTGCCTACTTGTACACAGCCTTATTCGGAGTGCATAACTTCCTCCCTCTCTACTCATGCAACCAGATAACCACTGTCCTACAGATGAGGTTTGCTCTGCAATACTCACAATCTGCTTCTCACAGGTATTTTAGATGCGTTATGAGCACATTAATTTAGTTAATAATGAGGATTGCTAGACAAGAGGTCAGAATTCAAGTTGAGAAGTGTTAAACATTATTAAAAAGTTTTCATTCCACAGCAATTAAAGTTGCATAACATGGACTTCTAAAAGGGTGTCTCATTTTAAGAGCTATATATGAAGTTTCCTAAGGGCTTCCCATATGGTTTTGGTGAATAGAAAAATAATCACAAATATGTCTTTAGGATTAGAAAAATGTTTAGCCATTAAATTTGTGATTAATAGGGGAGAAAAGTATCCAGTGAAATTCACTAAAATTATAGGGACTGATCCACCAACAAGTAAACCAAGAATTTTCAGTAAAAGGGGAAAAGATTTGAAGTCTGGAAGGGAAAGAAACCATCACTATGACAAATAAAATGTTTCAGCTGTGTGATACTGAGAAACCATGGGGAGATGACTCACAATTCCTAAATCGAGGCTTAAAAATAAAATAGAATTATTCTATGTCACTTTCTTTTTTAGTAATTTTTGACAGGTTTCTGATTTGGGGTCAGTTGAAGGATTTTGGAGAATCTGTTCTGGCATTGTTTTGTTGTTTCAAATAAAGGCAAAATTCTTATTGTAAGAGGCTGATAAACAGTAGCATATGTCTATCACTATTTCTGTCTTAACATTGATGCAGCCTTTGTATCTGTTATTCAAGAAAAACTGAATCTATACCATAAGTATTTCATGACTATGTGTTGTGTATACAAGCAACATTAAGAGGAGTATAGGACTGGAAAATACCTCAATCACTCAGCCTACTCAGCTGATATTTCAGGCAGTCATTACCACTCACATCTAGAGTAGCAACATCAGATGTCGCTACATCTTTTAATTTTTTCTTACTTTTCTTTGTTCTAGAATATTCTTGTGTTCTACACTCAAAACTATCCTTAATTTTCACCCTACATCTTTTTAAAAGCATCTTCTACCCATTTATTCTTGCATCAGGATTGTCCTTTAACATAAGTAATTCTTTTCTTTCCTTAGGGCTTGTTTCCGTCATACATCTTGAGAGAGCGGTAAAGTTTCTCTCAATTCTTGTTTTGCTGTGCTACTTGAAGCCAGTTCCTCTAGTTTGTTCTCACATGTTATCTCTGAACCTTTTGATCACTCCATCTCCTTGCTTTGAATTTTTAGTTGAATTGTAAGTTTCTAGAAGAGGGATATCCAGATCCATGCACAATATTCTAGAAGAGTACCCTGGGGAGTATAAAATTAATTCCTTGCCTCTATTGAAAAAGCTTTTCATAATAAATCCAGTAACTGAATTTGCCTTTCCCATGGTCCTACCCCACCTGTGGGTTACAGCCATTTAAGATTAGCCCATACAAAATCTTTCTCCTGCTCTACCAACAACCTTGGAATTTTGTTATTAACTCCCAAAGGCATGAATTTGTAGTTCTCTCTGTTCTGTGTCATTTCACTGCAATTACATCATCCAGGGCGATTATTAAAAATATTTATATTTTACTGTATTTAGTTCATATCTTCAGGATTAGCACTAGCAGATTCCTTACATGCCAACACCTCTCTTTCAATACTCGGTCAACCCAGTCTCCGCTCAAACCAGTTCTGCCTACACTAACCAGCAATTTCTCACCGATTACAGTATCCGTTTACTCAGGTTGAGGTATCTTACATCTACTACATTTAGCTTGTTAATAAAAAAAGGTACTGCATACATTCCTCAAACTTTTACAAAAACACAGGATAATCTTTCATCCTTTGTAAAAATAGATATTACATTTTTTATTGTACAGTCATATAGCAATAGCCACTAAATTTATCTTCAAATATGTTGCCACCAATCCCACGATTTCATATGCTAGTCCTCTCAGAACTCTGGAAATTATATGAAATTCAGAGTTTATTCCCCCATAAACATAGTAACTTCAATCTGTTCATCCCCTGTAGCTACCTGTCTTGCCTCTTCTCATCTGGAGTTTAATATCTTTAATATTTTATATAAAAAATTGAAGCAAATTGTTATTTTAGTGGTGGGAAAACCTTCCATCCATTCCTAGCTCTTCCAAATGCAGAGTAGCCTCCCTTCTTCTCTCACCTTTATTTTATTTATAAGGCTAAAGAAACTTTCTTTGTTTGACTTCCTTTGTGATGTCTAACTTGGCTCAGCTTCTGCTATCTTACAAGATTTAACCGCTCTCTACGTACTGCATGAACTGTAGAATGTCATTTCCTTTGCCTAACATCCTTCTTTCCACTCACATTCTCTTAACTAAACCTTAAACCCAAAACCTATTCTCACATTTTGCCCTTATTTTGAAGAAGGTTATTTTTCAGCCAGGATGAAAGTGTGACTCTCAGCTTTGGATAGAGTTCCAATGAGTTTTTGCTCCCTTTGATTCAACGTACATCTAAGTCTTGTCTGTATTCTGCCCTCCTAGTCTCTCAGTATGAACAATACCACTGCCCAAATTCACTAGGTTAGCATGCACATAAAGGTTTCTAAATTAAGCAATCAGAATTCAGAAGATATCAGTTCTAAGGTTGCTTGTGCAATTTCAGTTCAAAATCTTTATGCATACACAGTATAAGAGAGTCTTTATGAGCTACATTATTATTTCTTTCAGCTTTATGCAACATACAACATCGACCGTATTTATTTGGTATATAATCGTTCACAGTCTTTTTATTTTTTTAACCAGTTGTTCATCGGGTTGCTCCCATCATTACTTGGTGTTCATCATCCAAATCCCTCACAGAATACAGACACATTTACTTGCATCTCTGCTTTTCTGCTGTGCTCATCAGCTGATTTGGTGGACTGTCACAGATTAAACCCAGCTGGAAACTAAGCACCATGCAGCCCATCCCAACCCCACTCCACTCCCAACAAGGCAGGGGAGGGAGAAAATACAGCGAAAGGCTTGAAAATCAGGACAAAGGACAGGGAGGGCACATTCACCAATTATGGTTTCAGCAAAAGACAGACTTGACTTGGGGAAACAAATTCAATTTAATTTAAACAACAAAACCACTACCAAACCACCAATGGAATCAAAGTAGGGCAGTGAGAAATACAAGCAGATCTTAAACACACATTTTCCCCCACCCCTCCCTTCTTTCCAAGCCCAGCCTTGCTGCCTCCCTGCCCTTCCACACAGCACAGGGAAGGTCCCAGTTCAATCTGTTACCTCTGCCACTCTTTCTTCTTCAAGTGAAACACTTCTCCCAGTCCGCCTGTGTGGCAACGTGTCGTCCCTCCCAGAGGAGACAGCCCTTCCTTTTATCCTGGAGAAGAGAAGGCTGAGGGGAGACCTTACTGCTCTCTACAACTACCTAAAAGGAGGTTGTAGAGAGGTGGGGGTCAGACTCTTCTCCCATGTGACAAGTGACAGGACAAGAGGAAACAACCTCAAGTTGCACCAGGGGAGATTTAGGTTGGACATTGGGAAGAATTTCTTTAGAGAGCATTGGAACAGGCTGCCCAGGGAGGTGATGGAGTCCCCTTCCCTCAAAGTGTTTAAAAGCCGCGTGGATTTGGTGCTGAGGGACACGGTTTAGGGACCCTGGCAGTGCAGGGTGAACGGTTTGGCTCAATGATCTTAAAGGTCTCTTCCAAACAGATGATTCTGTGATTCATGAACTTCTCCAACTAGTTTGGAGCTTCCCCATGGGCATCAGTCCTCCCAGTGATGAACAGTCCAGTCCTAGTGTGGTCCTCCCTCAGAGTCACAGTCTTTTTCAGGACCCTTTCTCCACTGGGGTTATCTGAGAGCAAGGCACCTGCTCCAGTGTGGACTTCTCCAGAGGCTGCACATGAGCTACCATCTTGACACAGGCCAAAGGGAAACGGCTGCTCTGGAATAACTTTCTGCCTTCTTCCTCCTTAACTGGATGTCTGCATGGGTTCTCTCTCTCCCTTTTTTAAAAAAAGAGATTTCCCAAAACAAAAAGACACTTGCCAAACATGTTTCCCCTCATAAGTATGTGTATCACCGAGGTGCTGGTTGGCTCAGCCTTGGCCAGAGGCAGGACTCACTTGGAGGTGGGGAGAGCTTTTGTGAAGTGTCTCACAGGGGATGCATCTGCAGTCCTTCCCCCACTACCAAAACCTCGCCAGACACAAACCCAACACAACGTCCATTTCATTTGTGCAGCTTCTTAAGAAAAAAAGGGTTTGTTTTTTGGTTGGGATTGGAGCTGGCAGGGAGGGGGACCCTTTCACAAAGCTTCTTAGAGGCTGCCACACCAGCAGCCCTTCCCCACTAACAAAACCCCACCAAACAAACCCAACACATGGAGATATCCACTGCCTGCCTTTTCAGAAATAAGTGACAGATACTTTAGTAGTCCAATTCCAAGATCTTCAGTGGGGACTGCCAAAAAACAAAGTTTAAAAAAAAAAAAAAGTTGTTTGTAATCTAGCACAGTAAATGGGTTTAACTGATTGCCTAAGAAATTGCTCCCAGGAATTCTCTCATAAGGGCAGAATAGGAAAGAGTTTTTAAGACATCATTTAGCGCACAAAGTTGCAGAACACTACATATGTATACATCTTTTTCCTTGTTCTGTGCACGAGAAACACAGGTTCCGGTGCCAGCTCCAAGAATAATCTGGGTACATTGGGGAGTGAGTCCCAGATAGAAGAAAAAAGGTTAATGACTAGAAACAGACAGTTTTAAATTAATTATTTGGCCTTTCCATGATGGAATGAGAAGATTCCCTCTTAATTTACTAGGTCCTGATCCCAGGTACCTGATTTTAGGTTTCATCACTGGATGACAGGGTACCTAGGAGTTAGACTTATTTGTACTGAAGTGGAAGGCCCCATGTTGTTCTGTTTCCTTTTTTTTAAGAAAAACCTATCAGTTCATTCCAATGTGAAAGAAGCAGAAACGTAGATTTGTTTGTCCAAAATTTACCGATTTTCACAGAATTGTGAGTTATGCCAGAATTCACAGCGAGCCTGATCTTACTTACTTTTAAGTGGTAAAATCTGCAAGTTCCCAATTGCAATGTTTGCAACAAATCATGCTGCTGTGAAGGCTAAGTTAATACCCACCAACAGTTTAGAAGGACAGAATGATGTGATCAAGTATTCCCAGGGGGAGAGTAAGGAAGCTGTGGAATATATGGAGATGTAATATAGCCCAGAAACTCCTCAGGCAGCTGGGAACTGACACCTACACAAATACTGTCTGGATTTTCAAGCAGTTTGACAACAGTTTGCACCACAGAGACTGAAGCTATGGAGCAACAGAAACATGGAAGGCCCAGGAATCTGAATAAAATGTTAAGAATTTTAAGCACTCATCTGCAAAAGGGTTAAGCTGTTATTTTTTAATGTTTCATGCTAAAAAGCTGCAGGCAAAACTGCACAGAATAAAGACGCTCTGTCCTATTTGCTCTCTGCTGTCATTCAGATATGCATTAACTAACCTCAATGTAGAAGGGACTGTAGTACAGCACAGGTGCCCTGCTCCGAGCAGGGCGTATCTTTATACCTTCAGTGAAAACCAAGAAAGAATTATTTCTTCATAAGATATGTAAAACATTATCAGACATCTCAGTGGAATATTACAAAATACAGTATGCCCACTGAGCTTCTATGTAAACTGATGGGCCTATTCTTCTTTTCACAGCTCTAAAAAGAGATACCTTTTCTTGATTTGTCTTAACGATGTTTACCTTTCCCTTAGGGGAAAGGGGCTAGTATTAAGTAAGTCAATCAAGATAGCACTGGAAAAGAGGATCCACATGGAGCAGCTTTTTGGTATGTTTGAGGTCACTAATTACTTAATTATATAATGAAGTCACCAGCTGTTTTTTTCTTTTGGTCTTCAGTTGATCCAACTTTATATTTCAAAGACTTATTTTCTTGCTAGGAAAGTATGAATATCTGATAAGAACCGAGCCCAGCATATGGAGCCCAGCAAGCTCCATGTAACTCTAGGGCAGTATGCTAAACTTTTTCTTCTTTGGAAACTGGTTTAGTCCCACAAATGGGAGAAAGGTTCAGGGAGAAAGGTTCAGGGAGAAAGTCGCGAGTACGGAAATGAAAGAACTTAGAAATACTGCTGATGGACTAAGACTAAAAATATTGTATAAAACATAATAGTGTTTGGGGGACACTTTTAAAAAGCAGTTTAAATGCCGTAGAGCAGCTCCAGTAGAAACAATAAAGAAAGGACCACCTTAGACTTTCAATATCTTCTCTATTACATGGGACACCCCATGGGATATTGGCCTTTTGCCACACCATTCATGAGGTTGAAACCCACTTCATGCTTACCCCGCAGTGGAAGCATGCTAACAAGTTGCCCGTAGGGGACATTCATATGAACCTCCCCCTTTCTTGCTTTACATAAACAGTTCCCAAGATAGAATAATTTGGTCACCAGGCTGGTGGTTAAGACAATTCTTTCATAGCCCTAGAGCCTGCTGACTTCAGTATTCCCTTTGTTCATTGGGGTTCTGAGAGAGTCAAGCAATGAAACCATGAAGTCTGTATCTGAGTCTCCTGCCCTTTTTTTTTTTAATCTCTTAAGCCACATGTACGTGCTGTGAACTTGTTCTGTTAAGGGAATAAGGTTTTAAAAACTCTTTACTGAAAAGAATTACAAATTCAGCAAATAAGAATGTCATACAAAAATTTTATTAAAATTTTATGCATACTGATTAAAAAAAAACAGAAATAAAAGAATGAGAATTTGGAAGTTATTATAAATTTGAAGATGTTAGAAAACACTAACAGGTGGTCAGTCTGTTAGAGATAAATCTTGCCTCAGCCTTAGATGTTAAGCTGCAAAGAAATGGAGGTCTCATTGCATCTGCAGATAAGAACTTTGGCATGAATATGAGTTCAATGCCAGCTGAAGGCTGCTTCATGGAAGAGTCTTCTTTTATTATCTGATCACCTACTGTCTCTGGGTGGACTAGATCTGACTTTTGTCCTAATGCATATACTTCATTGTTACCTAAAGGAGCCTAATATTATTCTGTGATCCCTTTTGCTTCTGTGAACGTGAAGAACTAATTCAGTGACCACGTCTTTTGATTCTTGTCCCCTGAAATCTGTTTCTGAGTGAAAGGCAGTCAGAGTTTGACTAGAGGTCTTATAAATCTTAGACCTTTAGTATTCTAGGTGTACCCTTTCTTCTTATTCCTGGAATCAATCTTTTTATTCTATTTGCAATACCCCCACTCTTGGCGCTGGAACAGTTAAAAGGTTTAGAGCTGAAAAAAAATTCCCAGAAGGGAATCTGAATCTAGTCCCCTCCTTTCTTACTCTAAGTAGCCAAAGCTACCTTTTATTAGTTTTGTGCCAAAGGACAGTAATTTCAAACAGTTCAGTTTGGTAAGAAAATAAATTTTCCCCAATATTTTGCTTTATCTGGTCCACTGAAATAATAAGAAATGTTAGCATCCAACCCTGAGAATTCATAACTCATACACGCAGGAACCCTGTGTACTAGGCCCTTCAAAACACAGAATATTGGCAAATGTCCCTAGAGTTTCTGACTTTGGGTGGGCAATCAGAGGAAGTCAGCAAAGTGTGGGGACTGATGTCTCCACTGAAAAATGTGAAGAAACAAATAAACAAACCTGTACAGTTGCAGGAATTGTTTGCCAAAAATCATCTGGAAGAGCAGATATTGATGATGTATCCCCATAGATGGTATCACTGTTCCCACATGAGAAGCAATTTTACTTACATTGCATTTAAAAATTGTAGCAGCTCACATTCTGCTGGGCTGCTCAGGGTCAGAATTCACTGTTCATTAAGTACTTACTTTCCTTCCTCTGTATTTCCGATGTGTTAGGTACAGTAACATCTGTATTATCTGCCACTGATTTAAGCCACTGGGAAGTTACAAATTCTTACAGGATCATCCCACCCCATTGTACTACTAGTAGATGTGTGCACTCTAGTATCCAGTAGAGAAAAAGAAAAAAAAAGGTAATTTTTGTGGATACTAATATTTTAGAACCATATTTCAATAAAATTGTATGTTACTAGTTCCCAAAATTTACTGGATTGCCCAGAAAGTGACTGTGCAAAAAATATTTGATACTTAACAAAGTGTTGCCTGTGCATGTCTAGTCTGAAAATCATACTTCACTCTACTGCAAAACTCAGGGGTTAGCACAGCAGAACTAAGAGATGAAGCAAAGGGCGATCTGTCTTTCCTTGAACATACTAAAAGGACCATTTAAGTTAAACATATAAAATCACTGTTGCTGAACATAAAAGGTTAAAAAAAAAAAAACAAAAAACCAACCTGCCTTGATATCAAGAGTTTTATGTAAGTATGCAAAGTTGAATGCTTGGGAAACTCGAATTGTCTAGACACAACAGAAACCTCTATATCATATTTTAGTCAATTACAACACTGTTGTCATTCAAGTTACAGTCGACTTGTACTAAATTACTTGACTACACTTTTCAGAAAAACCATTGGAGATGTTATGATTTAATAAGAAATTATTCCTTTATACTGTCAGGAGGTTTATACCACAGAAAAGAACTTTTCGTCAGTTCTTGATGGCTGGGAAGTATTCCATTTCCTCAAGCCATCTTTATAATTCCTTCAAAGGAATTATCTGGACAACAAATTAATTGAAACTGAAGGCTCTGCCAGCCGAGTCAGTTCATCCTAAACTCGTTATCCCCACAAATAATTCTTCTTTTGTCTCGCACCAATCTAGAAGCACCTGCAGGCATCACAGTGCCTGTACAAGGACAGCCACCAGTTTGTGAGTGTACGAAAATGTTCCGTGCTGAAGCTGTGATTCATGAAGTGATTCGTGCAGAAACAAACGCTTCTCCAGAAGCATTATTCCTTTAATAGCTCTGCTAATGGTGCAATCTCTGTCCAAGGTGCTTGCTTCTTGCACCATCACCCTCTCTCCCTTCTAGCAGCTGCACAGTGAACAAGACCGAGGAGCTGATCCAGCAGAAATACAGCTCCCTCAGTTAGGCAATTTTCCATCCGTATTACAGCTCTGATGCAGTTCTCTTCATGGTTATCCAGCAGAGGGGTATCTATTGAAGGATGGGAACCACGTAAGCCCATTTTAACACTCCTGCTGCCAAATGCCAGACTGAATTTTTTTTTTTTTTTTATTTATTTCTTACCAAAGAAGCTAAGGCATT
>NW_010398351.1:30465-64623 GCF_000710305.1 Buceros rhinoceros silvestris
TTTTTTTACTTATTTCTTACCAGAGAAGCTAAGGTATTTTCTTTCAGTAAAGATTAATGCTACACTAAAAGCATAGCCAAAGTCCAGCAGTGTAGTGAGCTAACTGTTTATCCTCTGGAGAGGTGACAGCTACATGTGGTTACTCTTAGGGACATCAGCATTATGATTGTTTGAGGATGAAAACGGTCAGGGAACAAAGGGGAAAACCCCTTTCTTGTTAACTCAGTTACTGAAATTTGAAGTGGAAGAAAGAGGAAGCAGCAAAATGGGTACTTGGTAAGTGGCATTCCAAGAGAAGGTGGACTAGAAAACCAGGGCTCCAGACTAGACCCTTCTTCATAAGTGCAACATAAAGATATGAAACTGAGATAGAAGGAGGGGCTGTCATTAAAGAGGCTGTGGCTGACTAACATTTTGTCAGCAAGAGCATGAAGGGTGAAAGGAACCTTTGGTGATATGCTGCTAAATAGATCTACCAATGGATTTCTTTTCACATTTATTCACCTGTTTCTATGAAGTTGTCAAACTCCAGTGAGGAGTGAGTGACAGAGAGGATGAAAAGAACCTCTGTAATTGTTTTATGGAAACATTCTGCTGCTCATTACCAAAGTCTTCAGTGAACTCGTTAATGAGTCACCAAAGAAAAGCAAAGCAAAACTTAAGGAAAATGTGCAATTTCATTCTGCACAAAAAGTATACAGTCAAGACAAACATACATTTAAATCTTTGTTTTTCTTTAAAATCTAAGGGTTTTGAAATATTCAATTCGCACAGACTAATTTATTTTGGCTTCTTACCAAAAGTTTACATGCCGTTAAGAAAAGCATCTGCTAAGAACACCCACAAAAGGACTAATTTTTAGACTTCTTGGAGATTTTCTCGCTATGATTTCTCAGAAGAACTTTATCAGATTCTCCGTTGCTTACCATTTACACTGTGCTTAGAGAATACACAGCAAAAAGAAGCTGTTGAACCACTGTGATGTTTATGACTTTATACAGAAGGCTGGACTAAATTATTACATGCTCCCCAGCCTTAAAAGAGGAAAAAATAAAAGTGTGAGAATCTCATCCAAGCTGTTGGAATTCCCTTTTACACAGATGAGTTTAATACCCATGCACTGGTTCTCAAAACTATTATCCCTTACTTCAAGGAGGCAGGGAAATTTGAAACAAATGTAGAAACAATAATTACAAAAAATATATATATTCTATCCAGCTGGAAAGGAAATGTGAAGCACTCTTATACGCAGAACATGCTACTATTTCTTCTTTCCCAAAATTAAACACAAAGCAAATAGAAAGAAGCATATTAGCAAAGTTAAATCTGTATAACCAAGCCCACGGGTTACAAAGGAGGCTAAAAAAGATCATTTTGAGGATTACTATCCAGGATGTTTAATGAGGAAGAACCAGAAGAAAAAATGTTTATTGCAAACTTCCATTTATTTATTTAACCATTTTTTCTTGGCTATCCACATCAATAAACTTTCTGGAAATAAATGTAAACAGACTGAATAACATTTCACTGGAAATGCAAACTATTATTAATATGATTAGTATCCATAATAAATATCCCGTGGAATTTGTAACATGAATACATAAACGATACAGACTTTCTTCCAGCTACTACCCTCAAACAACTAGATAGTGACTTTTTGTCTTTGTCATTTACGTAAATGGAACTTTCCTTTATGTGTGATAGAGGTTGACACCACACATTTCAGAAGACACCATAGAACATGCAGACTCTCCCATTAGCACTTCATCCTTACCTTGGTAGTTACAGAACTTTGTATTTTACCAATGTGAGAGATATTTAATCTTCCTTTCTGTAGTCTTAAGACTGATTATTGCACCCTGATTGCAATTGCTAATATGAGATAACAGTTCCTCGTTCAACCCTGCCAATGGGTTGATATTGGTCACTCTCTGAACAGGAATCTCTGTGCTGCTACCTCAGCTCTAGATTGTCTCTCAGTTACTCAAATTGCATTTTCCATACAGGCACTAAAGTCTCCCTGAAAGAGAAGTTAGTGCAACTCCATGCTAAAAAGGTGCAGGAGTTTGCAGAAGTTATTTAGAAGTACGTGATATTTATCTCGCATATCTACTAATATATTTCATCATGGTTTGATAGGAAAGCCACGGGGGAAGTTCTTCGCTGGATATAAGTCAAACCTAATTAATTTAGGAACGTGAACCAAGTACCCCTAACTAATCTAGCTAACCCAGGCAGCTGGTTCAAGGTTCCAATCTTCTGAGGAACCCTGCACAGCTGCACTAGTTTATCACAGCCAAAGAATCAGTTCCCGAGGTGGGATGTTTTTTTTTCCTTTAGAATAAAGGGGAAAACAAATATTACGTTCTGCAAATGGAGAGAATGCAATGCTCTAAGAGTTTTGAGAGGAACTCCTTGTTCTTTAAAACATGGAGAGAAGATGCCAATTCAAAAACAGGAAACGTACACTTTGTTCTGGGCTTGAGCCCGAGATCCACAGGACTTACAGGTGCTAAGAACATTTTACACCAAGGGCTGTCAAGGGAGGATGCTCTAGTTGCTAGCCAGCTTTGGGGGAAAGTCAAACAAATCCTGTCCAAACTTTTCCTTACATAGTCAGCTTTAAAAAGGGGGTTTCCTCCTCCTGCTTTTAGCCAGTGGGAATTCTCTTCTTCATAAGGGACATTAAGCCTATTGGTGCAGTGCATCAGTTCGGGGAGAGTGAACGCTCCTGCTGCCAGCAGTCCATGGTGCTGATGGAGAGATTTATATTCGAATATGGTCAGTGTCCTCAGCCTGCAGCTGGAACGGATTATTTCCAACATTTTTGAAAGGTCACTTGGTTCGTTTCTGTGTCAGCATTGTCAAGGATTTATGGACAGCAAGAAAAGGTCAATAATGCACACAAAATGGCCTGCCAAAATGAGTTGTGATCTACTAGCGGCTTGTTGCCCTAAAAAGTTCCTCTAAACTGGAGATAACATACAGAAAACTCGCTTGTTAGTTTACCACGCTGTTTGGCAATTGCTCAGTGTAGCTCAGGTCTCCTGCTAAGCTATGAAAAAGAAAGTGGTACTAAAAGTCACAATAGGAAAAATTTTAACATATATCATCTTCATGGTCCATTTTTCTTCCATGTGCTTCCCCATAATAATGTAGTGTTCACTGGATTTTCATGGGTGTCCAGAGTATGCATGTTAAAAAGAGCTGATCGTATTCAGAGATATATTTGCCATTTTACATTACTGTGCTATGGGATCCTTAACTGTGCAATATGTTCATTAAAAGCTGCTTCTGCCTATCTTTTATTAAATTAAGAAAAGAAGATATGTGGCAGGCTGATATTATGGGGGGGTTTTTTAATGAATATAAAAAAGGCTGGACTAAGTTGTCACATTTTACAACAGTAACTGACAACGGCTGCTCTTGAGAAAGACAACAGATAGATAAACTTCCCCTCATCCCAGACATCCAGATTGCATACAGATCATCACATGTATTAGCAACCAACCCTTCATCCATTTGGAGCCATTTAGCTTTTGACTCATCGACAAAATCTATAGCTCTAACAACTACAGAAAGGGAGAACTAAGTCACCTGCCAATGCCCACAGTAATCCCTGAGCTCACACCCAGCATGGCAGCCTTGGTCACACAATGCTCATTCTGCCATGCTAGTGGAAGCACCATTCTCACAACTGCTGTTAAAAAAACATCAGCCCCCAAAGCAGAGGTGTATGATGAGCACCAAGCTACTCCCAGGACAGGGGCTCACCAAGTCCCAGGACAGTTACCTCCTCTTGAGTTGTCACTTGCCCTTGTATAGAGAGACAAAACCCAGACTCCTCTTCGGTAACCCAGCCAAAAGATCCTGCAGAAAACAGGAGAGTATTGTTCCTCATTAAATCCTCCGCTATTTCCCTAGGCATTTGACTGGATTCCCCTTCAGATTTTTCCTGTTTCTCTCTGAGCAACCAGAAAGGGCACCCTGCTCTGACACCTCATTTTGGCCTTGGCTGAGATGGCGGAGTAGCTGCTTCTGCTTGGTGACTTGGTCACAACTGCAAAAAGACACTGGCCCCCAACTAGAAAACCTTTAGGGGACATGCCAAGTTGGGTTCTTGCGCCCTATCCCCCCAAAAAACATGCAGAAGTCAGCATAGCTATGATGTTTTGCATCAGATGAAGGTCTCCACCTCAACCTGGCTCTATTTTATTGATGTTGCTGGATAAATGATGGAATTACATCAAAGAAGAATAAATAAAATCAGAAATGGGGTTTTTTTCTTCTATATCAACCAGTTACTGTTACCCATTTCCGTGTCCTCGGCCTTTGCAAGGAAATGGTATAAACTTCGCATAAGTGAGCAGAAATCTTCTGTTATGCTTTCATACTTCATACTGCCCTTCCAACAAACCACTGACCAATAACTAGCATGTTTTACCTCCCGTTAGAAACGTAGCAAGCAGCTTCACTCTGGTGTTCTTGCCATAGGCTCACATCAGGCAGCAGCAAAATGGAGAGAATAAACATGAAGAGAATCTACCTTTAAATCTCAGAATAGTACTTCAGTTTGAGATTTGTTCATTGCTGGGATTCATTCCAATTTTAATGAAGCAGAATTTCTCAGCCGTATTTCCACATTATGTTTCCATCTTTCATTAAAGTAGAGCCAGAAAAGCACTTAAGCACATGCTTAAAACTTCAAAATGCATTCTGAACATATTGCCTAATTCCTGTGATATTTTTGTTCACTGGGGGTCTTCACAAGTTCAGACTAATGCTAGAAATTGGCTTTGATTTAGATAAAAGCATTCTTGTCCTAAATGAGGTCAAATTCAGCAAGACCCAAACCTGAAACTTTCACATGTGCTGTGGGAGACAGACACTATCATTCTTCCTTATGCTCACGCAGTTAAAACATTGGCCAGTTAGACGTCACATGAAGAGAAACAACCAACTCCTCTAGTTTCCTCACTGCAGACAGCTGTCCCACTTACTGGCCCGTGGGCTAGGTTGGCTCAGATGTTAACACCAAGAACAATGGCTACTTGCAGCAGAGTGACTTGCTGAGCACAGCGCTATCCAGAGCGAGCTTTAAAACACTGTAAAAGTGGCGGCATAGCGGTTCTCCCATCCAGATTTTTAGGACAGCCCTGAGTCTTTGTTGTTATTACAGGCTTCCCTTTGTCAAAGAAAGGGCATTCTGTACTGGAGGATATTCTCTCAGTCTTTTCCCCCCGTAGAGACCCCACGTATTCACATAAAAGAGCAGCATTTCCTAAGCGGTTCATGAACAACAGACCAAACTCTTAATCCAGTTTCAAAATAGTATTTTCTTTGGTAGACTTCACGTGGAAGGTTCAGCTTCCACAGAGCAGGAGCGAGCTATTTTATTACAAAGGAACTCATACCTTTAAAGGGATTCAGGCTGCTCTTTATCTCTTCCAGAAAGCCTTGTTCTGAATCACATGCTCCCACTGTCTGCTCCCTATTCTCACCTATCCTCTTTCTTTCACCTGGGAAGTTAGGTAATGTCTGGCCCAAGTACAGTAAGACTCCCGCCCCCTTTAAAGGCCATGTTATTCTAGAACAACATTGTTTATGGATTCCACATGGTCTATCATTAGTGTTATCCTTGATTTTCTGTCTCTCACTTTCCTCTTATGCAATAAAAGAGATGAAGTAACACACTGTAAAAGAATGTTTGCAAGACAGAAGAGACATCTGCCTCCCTCCTTTGGAGACTGCTGTGAGAATACAGTTGCTACCTATTTTGTCAGTTTGACCTCACCATGTCTGGGGCCTCTCAGAGCAATTGTGCGTGAACACATCAATCTGTTCATGAGCTATAGCTGTGTGTCTGAGATACTCACCTATTTTATTTTCTTTGCACTGGTACTTGCACACTTTGTCCAAAACCTGCACAAGTTATTGTTGGTACTGTTACAAACGATGTTGAAGATCTTTTGGGGAAGATGTGACCTGATCTTTCTGGAACATTTTTTAAAATGTTGTCTTTCCTTTTTTAAAGCAAATATCATCCTTCCTTTGAGCCAGCAAACTCTGCACACCCCAGCAAGGCCAGGAAGAAGTCATGTTTCCACTTTCAGAACTGAAGGCAGAATACTTTGTACATTCTAAGAAAAAACAATCCACTCCAATTCAACCACATAACTTACCTTAGATTTGTGTGTGACAGCTTAAAAATTAGTAAGGATAATTTCATCCATTAAAACCACCTGCTGTTTGATTTATGGTGACTGTACAACACCTAAAAAGCAGTAAGCACAGTGGATATTGTTGTCAAAAATGCTCATTTTACCCTCTCCTTCTCTTTTATAGCACCTTAAGTTAGGAATACCTCTGGCCAATTTGCTGCAATCGGTCTGTTATAAAAGCACACAAAGGTGGACAGCTTCTGACTGCAGTGGAGGCAGCTCCCGCACCACACACTGGTGTGGCTGAGATGGGAATCAGGCACAAAGGCTGCAAAACTGGGCTTTAACCACATACTTGGTGCTCTGTTAACAGCATTTGGAAATGTGTGTGTATGTCTCATTTCATTGTGTGCTGGCCATAAGATCATTGTTTAAAAAAAAAATTGACAGTGTGTCTTTTCTTATCATCCCACGGAAAAGATACAGAAATATAAACAACCCAAAGGCATCTGTCTTTCTGGATTATTTGAGAATAACCTTCTGTTAATGAAGATATAAACGATATGCTTTGACAGAACCTGCAGCCTAGACTCTGATTGAAAGATATTATCATTTCTCTTCTATTTCCTAAGTAATCAGACTTGAAGGCAGCTCTCCTCGTGCTACTTCCCAGACTATTTTAAAAGCACTGAATCTATTCTTCCCGCTTCTCTGAAGTCCTGGTGTTTCACTGGTTACTTAGGGAAAACTGTAACTGGTGTTGATGAAATATTTTTGGAGTGAGATATGTAGAGATGGACATACTTGTTATAGTGCTAAAAATATTTTTCTCATTCAAAGAATACCAATCAAGCAACATAAATAAACAAAAGAACACGAGCTGCCAGCAAGACTGTTGAATCTTTCTTTTCAAGTTAGTGGACACTTAAGTATGTGTCTTCCTGCCAGCTTCATTTCATGATCTTACGTTTATCCTCCTTCTACCTGCATCCATCAATTTCCAGCCAGAATTATAATTATTCTGTCATTCTGTGTGCCTCTTTTTTCCTTGAAAGCACCTGAATGACTCTTTCCTTAGTAATTTTTTCCCCTGCCTTCTGAAATCTCTATAATCTGAATTTATCTACAAGGTCAGAAATAAAGAACCACAAAGTTCCCTCAGATTGTCTTGTGACTTGTGACTGGCCATGACAGTGACTAGATCCTTCACAAATGCAGCAGCCAAGAAATATCTACTGCACTTTCCAGGGAATGGAGGTGGAAAACTGGCAAAGCATTCTCCATTCACCAGAAGAGGAAGCCCTTACAAAGGGCAAAAGACTGCGTGTGGAATATGGTACAGTGGGAGAGACTGAAGACCTCAACCTAGATGTAGTCACACAAACATTGTGAAACCTCAGGTGCTTGTTGTTAGTTTAATATTAGTGCCTCTCACTGACCGCAGAAGTGAATTGGACTAGTGTGTTTGAAAACCCACGTGTATAACGTCCTTACACCAAAATGTAGCTGAACCTTTGTACTTGCAAGGGTCTGATCATCATTAGGCTAGGACTGATTTTTGGATACTGCTTTTTACGCTGTTTCATTTGAACCAGATACTGGTAAAGACTTCTTTAGCATACTCGGTGCAGCGTAATTTATAGTGTTATGCAGATGCTGGATCATTTGAATTTCCATTCTGTTGCCCATAATTTACATCGTCTGTGGCAAATCAAAAGATAAGTGCAATCCATATTGCAAATGTGTCACACCATTGTGAATTTGCATGCTTTTCCCTTGTTCTTCTTCACCTCATGGAATTTATGTGGTCGTAGCAATGTCTGATATCACAGTGAATATCCTCTTATCAATTATGTCTGGACTTTAAAACTAGCTGTTTCTGTATACATCATCACAGCAGTCTTCACTAAGACCCTAAGGAATTCCCAAGCTATGGTAAAAAAGTCTGCTAAATGGAAATATTACAGTAAAACGAAGGACACTGCTTGAAAACGGACACATAGTGTTCTCTCTTATTTAATTCATGCTCTGGTAAGCAGTCCTAACTAATTTTTTTTTTAATTAAATCACCTTACAGATTTAAATACGTTTGTGTTGGAACATTTTTTGTCTCAGTGACACTCAGTGACACCATATAAATATTTTGAAATAATTTTCACCTGAGTGTCAGTGTTTCACCATGTCAATGAAAGTTTCTGTGATGCAGGAGACCATCAAGACTCAAACATGTCAGGTTATCTTCCAGCTAGATCTGAACAGATAGTATCAAAGTGACTTTAAACACAATGAGATATGTAGTTCTGTGAGAAGATAACACACTAAACCTCGCTCCTAAGGTCTGGTGTCTGAGTTTCCATGTTCTGATGTGTAAAAGGAAAACTTCAGGAAAGCTTCAGTTTCACTTTACTTCAGTGGCAGGATGGAAGGTCTCGGTCTCCACAGCATCCTATTTTTTTAAAAAATGTGAGAATTTAGACTGACATCTCTTTTGAAAACTTAATTCAATTAGGCTGAAGAGTTGCAAAGACATCAGGGATGAAGTGACTGACAGATGGACAAAGAAACAACATGGTTGCATGAGCTTCATTCTCATAGGAAACCATGACAACCAGAAAGAGAGGTTTGGAGATCTTTAGCTGGAACAAGTGGGTACAGCCTCACTTACCCCAGCAAGCGAGAGTGACCTTCTGAGAACTCGAGTGCTAAAAATAGATAGTAATTTAAATGGAGACACTGGTTTGGGCAAACTCTACCTGAATGCTCTCTCTCCTCTGCACCTCCTTGTACTACAAGTACAATGCAATTGAATTTCAATTAATTCTTCATATATTCATAAAGCAGCATGTTTTTAAGTGAGCATCAAAACCAGAACTTTAAAATAGCCATGTAAAAGTAACCTCTAACCAATATACATTGGTACATTCTTTTGGGCATAAATGAAAAGTTCAATTCTTACTCTTGACTTTTTGGTATTATTTTTATAACACTGCAATTCTGGTGCAGGAAAAACTGAGCCAGGTAAAAACTGGAAATGCCGTTTCTCTATTTATTTATTTTCTAATCACTTTTCCACCTCCTTCTGACAAACAACCAGGAAATATTTACAGTCATTTCTGATGCACAGAATATCTCTATTTTGCCCCTCCCTATGAAGCCATTATCTAATCGAGTGCTGCATAATAAAACAAATAAACAAATAGCAAAATATATTGCTACCACGTCGAAATGAAAATATTAACCAAGGTCTGTTTAAAACCATTCCATGTGATAAATCACAGCTTGTTATAAAGTCAAATGAATTAATGTTTTTGAAGGATAGAAGCAAAAAACACAGAACTTCAATCTCTTTTAAATTCTCTCCATAAAAAATAACCTCTTCAATACATTCAATGCAGTACGTTAATCAAATATTATTGATGAATATACAGGATCTGTGACATGCTGACGTGGGAGGTGAGGGAGTTGTTTAAACTTTAAAAACTTCCCTTCCCCCCGCAGGGTAGTCGCGGGTGGGATGTTAAATGTATGCTCAGCCACCAGCTGCAAGAAGTCACTAAATCAAACACTGAAGCACCTTGGTGAAGGCAATTGCAGCCTCAATGCTATCAACCGACTCTTCTGCTCAGTGACCCTCTCAGCTCTTCGAAATGGTCTTTTTGGATTCTGGGTCTTGCTGTATTGATTTCAATCAGCAGCTTTTCCTAAGAGCCCCGCTTTGAAATAGACCTGCCAGAATTTCTACTCCCTAGCCCAAGTTTTATCTCAGGTTTTTATTCACATTTGACATCATTCAGCTAAACGACAAGAGAGGATTTTGTGTTTGTACTTGTTTCCCTACCCACATTTTTTTTTAATTGTGTTTGTTTCCAACACGACTAAATCTCTGTGTTTACTTAATGATCTCACTCGCTCTGTTGAGGAAGGCACACTGAGCTGCCTCAAGTGCTGTTTTCAAACTGTCTTTACATTTTTGGCCACGCTTCAGTGAGACCAAAGTATTTCTGTCAACGATTTCATTAATGCCTGGATTTTACCATGGCTTTTGAGCACTGGAAGTACCCCACAGCAGGCTCTCTCACCACTCAGATTCCCATATTTTTCTCTGTTCCTCACCCCAGCAGCAGAGGAGTATCCCCATGGCAGAAGCTGGGGAGGGACCAGGCAGCTACTGCTCCACACCAGGGTGCAGGAGCTGGGGCAGAAATGTGAAAGGCAAGCAGGCACTGCGCCCCACATCGAGATTCTCTCTTGTGAGAGGCTGCACCACATTGCCTAAGCAATGGAGCAAAGCAAGAGCGGGGGAGCCACGCTTGCACCTCCTAACTGCTATAGCTCTTGGCATAAATGAGAGCAGCCTAAAGGGCTTTTTGATGGTTAAGATTCAGGGGTGGGGGGGAAGAGGAGGGAGGTATTTCAGACAGTAAAAAAGTTTCAAAGTTTTACTCTTTTTCTGTCTTTGGGGGGGGGCGGGGTTGTTGTTGTTGTTTCTTTTTTTAAATTAAGAAAGCTATCAGGAAATCCTCAGCAGAAACTGAGAATGGGTTCCTCATGGCTGGATGGATTTTGCCAAAATCCATTTTAAGGTTTACTTTGAGTAAGCTCAAATCAGGTTGCCATATGGAACTACTCCATGCAGCAGCCTGACCTAGAGCAAAACTGAACAAAGCTGAGATTATTTACTAAACTCCTAAACCACTGGCTGTTTTGCATCTCTCCCATACTGGATCTAATTCCTTAAGTAAATAAGCACATATTAAGTTAAAAACCCCAGTTAAGGAATAGGCCAAATAGTTGCACACAAGGCAGGCTATTTGATGACACACAAAACACCACCGTGGGTTAACATTCACATCTCAGACTGTCTTAAAGCTTGCTGGCACCTGCAGTTTAGCATATTTACTGCTGTAGCCAAGAAGATTGATCACAGGAAGCCAAAGCTGTTCAGTTAAAACAAAAATAAGAATCAGCTGTTTTCTAAGAGCAGTCTGTCAGATAACCAGCTAATGAAACTGTGGGCATTTCTCTTGAGCTCAGGAAACATTCATGCTGGAGAGGATGCTGGAGTCATTCTAATACTTTGCAGGTTAAATAGAAAGCGGCACAGAAGAAAGGCTCTGCCTTTGTGATTAAAGAAAAGGCAGAAACATAACATCAAAATGCACAGTTGTGCCCTCAGCTAAAATAGACATAACACTAAAGCTGTATTTTTCACCTCACTGATGCGCTTTAAATTGAAAACACAAAGGATGCCTTTCACCAGTATCCTTTAAAAAAAAAATGACACGACTGTCCCACAGAGAAACCAGGCAGACAAAGCACAGCTCTGATTTTATAAAAATAATTCATAACCTTGTGTCTTGTGTCAGTATCAAAATCAGGAAGCGTCAGATGAAAAATGGATCTGACTTCTCTTAGGACTGCATAAGTTACTGTTGCAGTCTCAACTCCCCCCATCCTGGCCTTCAAATGGATGCAAACATGAAAGGAGAAAAAGGCTCAGCACACAGCAATCCTACTGTCCTTTGACAGGACAAGTCACAAACATGGAAAACACTGACATTCACCCATGGGCTTTCGGTAGCTTGTACGCACAAATGTGGTTTCACCCGCCACCACACCATCAGGGCAAGAGGGCATTCCCACATAAATTGCCTTACCCGTTTGAAGGCAGGAGTTCACCACGTTAAAAAGTGTCTTTAAATGGTGGTGAGCTGTTTGCCACTATTTTAGCCCTCTTGCACTTGTAAACTCCTCTACAAGCCAGAGGGCCATTGTTTTTCATACGTGACAGACGTGTAGACAGACATGGTCTGTGGCACAAATCAGTGCTGTCTCAAGGCTGCTCTAGCTGATCCTGAGGCTGACCAGTTCAGAACCATCTCAAACCTCAAGGGAGATAGAAGGAGCCATAGGAAGATCCTAGTCTGCCCTTTGAAAACAAATCAAACCAAGGGGAAATTGAAAGTGTCTAACTTAAAAAAGAACCTTAAGTTTTCTTCACCATTTCGTACCGTTTCTCCTTATAAAAATAAAAAAACCTAGTACATGTAGCACATTTGATAATGTACAAGTTTATCTGTTTGCACGCTGCTTTGGTATAATTTCCAAATATGTCATACTAACAAGTTCTAGGAATATTGCTGGAAGTGAAAGATGGCTCCCATATGACATTTACTACCTGATACACTGGTGACAAAAGAGTGCAGCTTATAGTCAGTTGGCATATGCTAATAAATTCTGGGTTTCATTTTCCAGGGCTCAGTTTATGCTCTGCATTTTACATTAATATCATTTTTGTTTATAGATGAACAAGAGTATAGATAACACAATTAAAAGAGCAAAGGCGATGACAGCTTGAGATAATAATGAACAAATGAATAGTAATGAGAGGAGCAGTAATAATGAACATTTAATTATTTGCATGTAACTTAATGCATGCGTAGAAAGAGACCCATTTTTAAAGTTTCCCCTCTCAGGTGCACCTGATAGTAGCTTTTGTTGTTATTTTCCAGTACAAGCATGTGTTCCCTGGTTTCGGTTTTCATCTTTATGCTCTGTTTGCAGGCCAAGAGTGACAGCGTTTTGCAATGCAACTGAAGTAGTATGTGTATTTGGTATGAGGAAGGCATCTATCATCTATTGTCTGTAGCTTTTCTTAGAAGTTCATCACCTCCATTCTGTCAACCATTAGCTTTCTTGTAGCAGAACTAATGCCTGTGAGACGAAGATTTCAGGAACCTCAGTATGGCATTTACACCAGCTGTATAAAAAAGGGAAATGGAAAAGGGAGTGCAAGTGAAGGAAACTGTTGCCAGATAACCATTTTTCTCATGAAAAGGAAAACACAATTTTCGGGATCAACAGAGGACATTGCTGGGCAAGTTTGATCACAGGATTTGTGAAATCACGAGCCAGGGCTTGGGGCAGAAGGGAAGTGGAACGGATAATCCCTGAGGGAGTCGAAAGTGAGAGGACTGTGGGAGAAAGGTAACGATGGGCCACGGGCAGAGAGAGGTGCCTGTAGGATGAGTAGGCTTGGTGATGGTGAGGCCCAGCTGTTTCCATGTACACAGAGTCTTGCGCCTCGCCGCTGGACTGGGTGTGGTGTGCGTTGTGTGTGTGTTTTCCAGAGTGTTGTGTGCATGTCTGGTGAAACTCCCGTTAACATCCATGAAGAACCTGGGTAGTCTGTCAGGCTTTGCGCTGTGGTGGATAGCCCTTTTAATGCTCACAGGCATGCCAGGCTGCATAGCAGCAGACTATTTGTGACCTTCTGACAGTCAGAGAAGCTGTATCATATGAAACTGCCGATGCCAAAGCCTCTTATGGTCACCATATGGGGATAGAGGAAGTTCCTGATGGTATCACACACTTTTATTACAATGGCCATGACAGCAGATTTCCTCAATGAAGAGCAATTTTCCAGTGAGCACAGGAGCCAAGAGAGAGTAAAGACCAGTGGGCAATGGGTATAATTTATGCACTGGAAGAGAGACTGATGAGCAAGCATGGATGTGGCAGGACTTTCCGCATAGAGTATCAAGGATGATATACTCCTTTTTGTTGCAGAGCTGAGCACAGAGAAACTAGGACTACTGATGTTCTGTGGAGAACAGTATGGCCCCATGAGTGCCTATTGACCTCAGTGTCTCTTTTTCAGTATGGACTTCAAAGACAGAGAGGCAGGTCAATAACAAACATTTCCAAAAGCCCTCACCCATTCATTAAAAAAATAGAAAAGGAAAGAAAGAAACCCAACACATGTTTTGCACAGCTAAACAGCATCGTTTAGAGAAAAGATGACACAATTTCCTGCCTGCATGGAGAAGCCAGGCCAAATTCAGGCCAAGTAGAGCAGAACTGCCTAAACTACTCCATAGGAAGTACTAAAATCATGAATGTAGCTTAAACATCTAACTCAATGCTGCAGAGTATTCCCTAATCACAGGAACATCTCCGAGAACTGAGTCCATGCAGGAGTGGAGGGCCAGTTACGCAATTACACCTCCATTTTACGCGATTAATTTTCTTGGGACTCAAAAATTACTCTCCTCTGCATCTCACCCCCATCCTCTCTGCCTGTGTATCTTGCTCTGAGTCTTGCAAATGGAAAATCTGTGAGCAACCACTTTCCCTCCTGAGAAAGCTGCTTTCTCACCCAACCACATCACCAGGTTCCTACTACTCTCCTGCTACTACTACCATCAGCCTCACATTTGTTCACCTGCAGGGAAGAGCTTCAACGAGAGTACCTGAGAGGATGGGGTTTGATGGCTCAGAAACTACTCTAGAAAGTGAGAGCTTTAACCCTGAACACCTGAGGTCAGAGGACCTAAACCCCAGACCAGCGACTAAGCTGCTGTGTAGTGGTTCATGTTATTATGGGTCGCCCGAATTGTAGAATCACACAAGCCCATGTTAACAGGCAGCTCCCAGGTCTGAATGCAGTTTAGCATAACTTCTCACCTGGTCCTGTGCCGTAACTCTGCTCTTTGTCTGAGCAGAGTATATTAAGTACTTCTGGGGGATTATGCTCCAAGTCAGCAAGCTGAATTAGCTGAGGCACAGGGCTAGTGGATGGCTTCAAGAAACAGGGCAGACTGTTCACAAAGCAGGCACTTAATCGTAACTAAGCCCCTGTGTGGGAGTCAACTCTTCCTGACAGGGTATTATTTGAGCAGATTCAGACACCTTTCTTAAATGGGGTAGCAGTATATTATCAGGGTCCCTTCATATTTTGATAAACTTCTTTCAAGATTCAGAGAGCACTTAGGATTCATAGGAATCAAAATAAATTACTTTTACCACGTCCCCTCCCAATTCTAAGAAATATTCTCACTAATTGAAACAAATTCCTGAAAATGTATCCTATGTAAGACAATCCTTAGATTAAAAATGTAGAAAACAGACAGAAATTGCATATTGGTAGCTGTATTTTAAACCAAAAAAATCTTCACATAATAAATACATCTTATGCACATTAACCTTCAAATTTACTTCAGAAAGCTATTTACAATATAAATAATTATAAATGGGAACACTTTGCAAGATATTGTTGACATAGCTAAATTGTGTTTCCTACATTACATTCCAAAGGAAAACTCCAAATTACAGATGTTATGCTACAATGTCACTAGACCCTATACATTGCAAGGCGTGGTATTTGAAATGCTGGCAATCCGTGTCCTTTTTTCCATAAATATAACCCACCGGTTTAAAGCAAACACGAAATGCTTCATTATGTCTCAAGTGCTTTTTTCGCTAGATTAGTATATTTTATGCGTTGAAATATTTACCTCGGGGAAAAAGTTGCAGTGCCTTAAAAGTACTTTTCCTAATAGGCTTTATTTTCTTCGAAATGTAAAGGTGCCAATGTTTTATAACGTGTGAGCAAGATTACTTCTTGCGTTTCTAAACCTCCCAGCATACTGGGGGCTGAAAAAAAAAACCTGCATGCAGTTCAAACTGCAATAAATAAAAATGTTTTAAAAATGTATTTTGAATGCTGGGACAATAGGAAATCTTAGAGAATCTTAGAGAACTCCGAGATGTATTCCTACCAACTTCGAGCCAGATTTATCCTGAGTTAAACAGTGAATACAACCAGATAAAAAACTTCTGTTTCTTCCCCAATTCGAGCTTTCCTTTCAAACACAGCTTCATAGATGGAATCATAAATTACCTCTTTTCAGAAAGGGATATATTCCTACCAACTTAGAGCCAGATTTAGCCACAGCACTCTTGTATACACAAGTTGAATGCCACAGTGAAGTTCAACTTTTTTTTTTTTTTCCATTAATAAACGCTCTCAGGAAATGTGAAATGGAGTCACACTAGTGCTCTCACTGTTCTGCAGAGAAGACTATTTTGGTTTTGCTCTTCAGAATAACATCTAAACCCTCAGTTATACCTCTAGCAGGCTTTACTAACACCAAACTGAAGGGTTACAGAAAAAAACTGTTGGGTTTTTTTAATTTGGTTTGGTTTTCCCATTGTTGGTTTTGAGGTTTTTTTTTTTTCTCAGTGCATACAGCCAAAATATTTAACCATCAATACTAACTGCAAATAAAAAAAAAAAAAATTAGGTTCTCCTCCACGCTGTGAAGGTGTCTGGAGTTAATCCAGTATACCTACAGCAAAACGTGTTCATCCACCATTGTTCCTAAGAACAAAGCCTGTATTGCCTTTAGACCCTTAGGTGTTTCAAGTAAACTCGCGACTCATGGAAAGACCAGAGCCTGAATCCATTTGCTGCCGGACGTTAACTATAGCCACCCAAAAACAGACATAGCGAGGTCTGATCCTGGAACTGTCTGCTATAATCCCCATTATACACAGCTTTGTATCCAGAAGGTCTGAAACCAGCACGTATGCCACAGCTTTGTTCCTTGACTGAAAGGTTAACTGACCTTTGGAACAGCCAGTCTGATGTTCCGGGGTGGCTGCGCCTTTTCCAGAAATACTATGCGACCTTTTATTTTTTTCCAACTCGCTCAGGATGTTCACATAAATGGACATATGGTGGTTAACATACTTAGGGAGATTAATGAATAAATGCCGCGTGTCCAGAGATAAAAATGTGGTTCAGATAAGAGTGATTAAAAGAGTTTAAAAGAACAGAATTTCACTGTGTAACCTGTGGCAGTACTGCAGACACATCTATGAAAGCCATTTAAAGCTTTAGAAACACTTATGGGGCTCTTCAGTGCAGAGAGATGCACTCGTTTTTTCAAAGGAGTAATCTCTGTTACAGAAACACAGCCGTTACAGCTACTACCTTCCATAGTTACCATACTCACATCTTGAGATTAAAAAAATAATTTAAAAATAACAAACAAACCCCAAACATATTGCCACTTCGCAACAAGTCAGCGTTTTTTGTCCTTACGCATATTAAGTAGTACCTGACTCCACAAATATTCCCATTCGAGTCAAGGGGACAAATTGCTGAGTAAGGTTCTTCTTCTAATTTAAGAACTGCTTAGCAAATTTGTCCAAAATTACAAACTCCACGCCCCTGGGGTGTAATTTGTATAAAGAAGAGAGGAGATTTTTTGCTTCTTTAAATACAAGAGGTATGTCAAAATCATAATGCACAAAAATCATAACGTACCATCCACTGTAATCAATAAGAAATTATTCGAAAGATCTCTGGTCACTTGGTATTTGGAGTAGCTACAAAATATTAATTTGGTGTTAATAGCAAAGCACTATTATGTTAGAGAAATGATGCAGCACAGCAATTTATATTGTTTCTGTTTCAAAACACGACCTTAATTAAAGTGATAATCTTTAGCTAATGTGATATATTTGAAATAGATGTGATACAAATGCCTTGCATTTTTCAGTTTTGCAAAATAACTCATCTGATTTAGAAAAGGAAGAAAGAACAATGAAAAAAGATTATATCCTTGAAGGACACTACATGAAAATTTGAATTAAATAAATACTTAATGGAAAAAGTAAGCCTTATACCATACCGAAAAGTACACGTAATACGAGCTGCAGTGATATCATATGCTATAGTGAAGACTGCAAACTTGCTTTCCTGTAGCATGTAGCATGCAGAGTCTATGTTGCTTTCTGACAACTAAGACGAAACTCCTGGCCCTCTAAAGACGCAGAATGGCAAATGAGCTGACAAAAGGCATCGGTCTCTGGCAGACTGTGCTGCAGGGCTAAGGAATGCCAGCTGCTGGAATCCCTTGAGGGCAGCGAGCAGCAGCCCTTGCTTGTAGCACAGCGCGGCTGCGTATACAGACCTCTCTACTGATATATTCCATTCGTTCCAGTGCATCTTGCTGCATTTGTCATTGCAGTGGACTGGAACTACTGAAAATAAGATAAATAACTACAGTTTGGGCGGTTTTATTTTAGGGTCACAGTAAATAAGTATGGGGAATTTTTATTGCATAGCACACTGGCTTTTTTCCTAGCTGACATCATGTAGACCACAAGCATCTCACATTGTGCCTGTTCATTTTAAAAGTCTTCTGCTTTTCAAAAGTGCCTGTCAGAGTGGAAATACAACCATGCCCAAACTGTGGTTTCCTGACTACTTGTGGCCATTAGGCCATAGCCAGGCAACCGCGGCTGGTCTGCAGAACCCTATCGCCTTCTACTTAAAAGCTTAATAACAAGAGTGCTTAGTGATCCCAAGAAACTTGGGTGCTGACAAAGTCCCATTCATCCAAACAGTTTAGGAAACTCTTCTGTAATACAAAATAATATTGACACTTCGTCTTATTTTTATATGTACTAGTAGGGATAATATGATACCACGTACCTCTACTCTAATTCGCTTTGCAAATAGTATTTTAATACTGTACAATGAGACTCCAAATACGAGTTTATTCATATTATTCACAGGAATAAGTGAAATAAATATGTATCCAGAACTAGATTTATCAAAAATACTTTCTCATTCCTATGATTTAGGAATACATACAATTGTTGGGCTGAAAGAAGTCCATTTTGGTCTATCCTTTCCTCTGAGTTAACAGTTGTCAATGTTTTTCTTCCTCTCAACTATTTGCCTTGTTTTTATCTTAAGACAAACAAACAAACAAAAATCCCTAGCTGCGTCTCTTTATGACCTTTGTTATTGATTTGGCAGCTAGTCAAATAAAATTCTTGCCAAACAATTTTGTTCTCATTTTGCCTTGGCTAACATTCAATGCCCTGTCTCTCATTCCTGCCACTAGTTCAAATAGTTTTAGACCATTATTTATCTCTCCCCTGTGCAGAGCTTGGTGCACAACAGTGACATTTCCCCTTACTCTTTTCCCTTACAAAGATGACAGACCCAGTTTATTTAAAGTTTTTATTAGATCTTTCAGTCTCTTTATCTTTTGCTGAGCTCTGCTCCACCTTTTCTGTTATGAGGTTTAGATAATAAAGACCAGACTGTGTTGCTCTTCCTTGTGTTCAGCGTACGTTTCACCAGGAGTGATCACACTGCAGTCAACAAAGATTGCTTATGGAGTAAGGTACTACTCAATTCAAGATTCACAATCTGCCATGGAGTGATCAGGACTATACACAATATTCCAAGTTCAGCAAGGTAATTTCCTCTGCTTTCAAGTACATCTCTACTTACGTGGCTTATAATGTTATTTTTTAGCTTTTGCTTCTGATTAGTTTTATTTGAAAATAGGTATTTTTAACCCACCCATAGCATGCTGGTTTATATTTAGTCCCACTGATGACTCAGTCCCATATGTTGAGCTTTTAATGTTACAAATGAAGCTACACTTAGTGCTAATCTCATGGTAGTAACCACTTGAAGTCCCCTTACCTCCACATTGGTGTAATAGGGAGTGGTGGTCCTGCTCCAGTTGCAGTCAACTTTGAGACTTCATATAAACACCCTACAAAGAAGGGCAGGTCTAGCAATTGTGCCTACAAATGCCTTATTTTACTTTTTTCAGCATATGTTTTCTATTTACTTTTTTCCAATCAATTAGTGTGTCTTTTTAAATGAGATTATTAAAAATTGCAAAAAGTTTCTCTGCCTCTTTTGATGTCTTCTATAGCTCTAGGACAAGCCCTAATAATATCAACATTTTTAATACAATTGAATATCTTGGAACGCTGATTTTCCTCCGTACTTTTTTTATGTACATGTGACTGATTTTTATATCCCTAATATGTCCTGATATTCATTAAATTTTCTGGCACAAGCAAGTAAAGAATGCATATCTTTCTTTCAAAATCATACCTCTTAGTTTACTGTATGTCAGACAGAGTAGTTAATTTTCTATACTTTCTTAATTTACTCCAAAACTTTATCAGAAGTAGGACAAACCACAATACAGTTTTTGTCTATTCTCACCTCTCATATTACACTTACGCAATTGACTTTATATTTTACAGCAAAATTTCTAAGATTTTATTGAGTTCTTTCCGTGTTTCAAATTAATCCTTAATTATTTGGCCAGTTAGAACCACTTTATTTTTATAATTATTACTAAATGGCATATGTAGCCATAGGGTTAAATGTGTTTATCTCAGATCACTCCTAATTCCAGCCTATTCTTGCTGTTTCTCCTGAGAATTTTCTATTTCACTCCATTACCTACCTTGTTCAACCTTTCAAAAATATGAGGACAATCTCCCTTCTCTACATCAAGACAACCAAGCCCTACGTATTTCTTAAAATTACACAGAGAGAGGCCCTCTTTTTTTAAAATATGGTAGAAATAAATATTTGATTCTACTAATTATAAGGATACTGCTCATTTGACTCCTTTCAAACCAAGCGTATGGAAATAGCTATGCGTGTGAGTACACAAGGAAATAACAATCGGAGGAGTTCTCTCTTCTTTCCCCCCTTCCTAATTTTGCATTGGTTAGCCATGGAACTTTTATACCATGGGGCAGCATAACACACTCGGCTGTTGGGGGATAAACAGATCACCACAAGCACACACTTTGATGTGTATTTCTAAGGAATACGTTCCAACTTCCTGCGTAAAAAGAGTGCGTCGCAGTTTTGTTGGCTGGAACCTGTGGGGCACATGCAGTTCAGACGGTCTGCCCTTGGCAGTTTCCAAACGACCACCTCTGACACAATGCACATAAATTGCTCTGCTAGCCTGCCCCAATCTCTTCCTGCCTAGACCTCTTCCTCCCACCTCACCCTGGATGGCACTAACTTTGAGTTTAGCTCCATTCACTCTAACCCTGCATGCCAGTGCATTTTTGTTTTTTACAAGTAATGTGTGTTAACTAACTTACCCACCCAAACCTTAGGTTATTCTTTCTAGTGCACTCTGGTACCTCAAATGCTGGTAATGACAAGGGCATGAAAACATATAATATCTTCCAATTAGATCTCAAAGGTTATGTTTTAAAGGACAAAAGTTTTTAGAAAAAGTGTCAGCTTCCATTGGTTATTATAACAGATGTTCCCTTGTGTCCTTGTGCTGGATCTTGCTGCATTCTTAAGTGAGAAGTCACATCAAAGTGTGATCCATTACAGCCTAGTGAATAGTTCCTAATGGTTTCAGAGTCATATAGATGCTCCAGGGCATACCCAGTCAGCGTGTAAGCATGCTTATCAAAGTACTGCCTGTGGGAGCTGTAATAATTTGGAGAGGCTGCTGAGTGGTCCCCTGGGGTTTGATGAGGGGACACGTCTGAATGCAGGTAGTCTTTAGCTAGTACCAAACTAGATTTTGATATTCGGTCAGAATTGGGGCTGCTTATCCTAGACAGTGTTGTGGGGCTGTTGTCGTAGTCATTTTCATGTGGGCTCATAATCTTTCCATCTCGTTGCTGCATGTGTTCACAGGGAGGGGTGTTGGCAACCATTGGGACGCGGCAGACATCTCCTGCCAACTGCTGCTGAGGGTAGTTTGCAAAACAGATAGCGTGCTTCTTCCCTGTGCCATTAATGGAGACCAGCGGATCAGGGGTCGTTTTCCGCAGCTGTAGTCTGTTTTCTTCCTCTTTAATCATTTGCTGTGTGGCTCTTATTAGAGTTTCAATTTTGCTGGGCTCATGCGGACTGCTCTGATATTGCTCGGTACGGTATCGGTCACCTGATTCACTGGCAGAGCCAGGATCAGGTGAGCTAACGACACTGTCCTCATCCCAGTGTCCTCTTCCTAGGAAAGAGAGAAAGAGGACAAGCATTGAGGTTGGAGGAGGCAAACAATCCTGAAGAACAAGTACTCTGAACCTTATATTAGAGAAAACCAAAAGAGAGGCAAGTGACTGGCAAGTGACTTGCTTTTCAGTGACAAACTAATTTCCAGCATCTGCACACAGAACAAGTAACACAGATGAAAACATACAAAGGGGTCTACGCGCCTCAACATAGACAATCCAGCACCACCTGAGATGCTCTAAGGCAACAAAGCATCTGCATCGGCCCAGCAGGTAAGGCAGTAACTCTACAGGAACTCTATGTCTTTTGAAGCTGCTAGCGGCCAGGCAGGGTACCCCAGAGCACGTCAAAGTGCCCTCAACACCAATGTTCAGAGCCCTAACCCCTCACTACCTCTTTGCACCAACAAAGTGGTGCAAAATTGAGACCAAGGTGAAAACACAATCTCAAGGAATTACAAACATGCATCATTCCAGCATGACAGCTTAGGTCTTTCCAGGAGCTAAAACATCGAGACTGCATTGTGGAATAGTTTGTGCCCCTGTAGTGACTTTATGCAGGTAATACAGCAGCAAATAAACACAAGTAATGGAGCAGTTCTTCTTTACAAGCATAAGAACCCATAGTTGTTAGACAGGGTTGCTGTAAAAATGTGATGTCATATCCCAGTGCCTAAATATCTGCTGTGTAAAGCTTTTAGAATGGGAAAACATAACTATATTCTTACCTCTATTTAAAAAATAAGGCACATAGACCCATCAGAGATGCTCAGCTTGCATGTAGCTGAAAGGACAGGATCAGACTTGTCAATCCTCACTAGGAAGAAAGGGAGCGACCCCCAAATCTGAACAGCTAGCTAAAGGACGCATTATAATAAAGGGCTTGATAAAGGATTTGCTGAGATATGTGCCAGCAGGAGGGCACGTGTTGGAATTTCATTAATTACTTAACAACGTCTTTGCCTCAGCATGTACAAAGTCCTCTTTGGAGATGAGGTCCATTGGGTTGGTTGACAGGACTCGTCAAAGGAAACCCGTTTTCGGACTAGCACAAGTAGTTCCCCCTGCTCTGTGTTGGGTCAAGAAATACAGAACAGTTTGGGTGGCAGAGCACTGCCACGGTGCTGCACAGGTCATGACAAGAATCAGTGATGGGCTTTTACAATAAACATATCCTGCCATTTGGCGGTGGAAGTACTGCACTGTGGAGTACCTCATGAGCATAAATTTATCTTTCACATCCTCTTAACAACTGGACCCAAAATGCCAAGGCCTGGAGTGGAAGGGAGCTCCAGCCACCAGAGCATACAGTACGTCTGGCGCATCACGACACCGTAGGGAGCTGGTCAGCCATGGCTCCAATCCACGTGCTCAGTTTGTCTCACTGCACAGACCACAACTGCAGTGTCCCAGACTTCCTGAGTGTGACCATAAAGGCTCAGTCTCATATGCAACATCCAAGGCCTGACATACTGGTCAGCTAATGGTCATTACTGTAAGGTGACTCCAAGCCAGAACTACCAGAAGATACATTAAAAGATCAGGAAATGAAGAAAATATTTTCTGCCAAAGAAACTGCTCTGATAGCAATGTTCATGTAGGATTGTCAAAAAGAGTTTCATTTGTGAAAAGGCGAGATTTGAAACTGCCTAAATCTAAAAGAAAATGGTGCATTTGTAAGGGAAGCTGAGATGTTCCTCTCCTCCTGTCAGGTTTTACCTCCAAAGCTACATACAGAACAACCGCTTACCGAAACACGTAAGACTTGATACAATAAAGAAAATAATTGCAGCACCTGGAATTACAGCAAAACCAAGGAACAAACTAAAATCAAATTGTATTATCCATTTGCATTAATTATCCTTCATAAAGGTATTGAATAAATATGCAATACTTTTGTATTTGTACCTCCATATGATATTTCTGCATTATTATCTATGCTCAGCAAGGATTATCTTGCACAAAATTTGGCAGCAGAATTATCATACTTAGATCAATTCTTTTTTCCACAGGAGAAAAAACTAGAGAAACACAGGTATGACTGAAGTACAGAATAGGCACAAGGAAGGAGCTGTGGTCTCAGAAAAATTGGAGAACAGTCCTCATCAGCAAAACTCGGGGCTCTTTTTCTTTCCTCATTTTTCCTCTGGCTAGAACTTTTCAGAAACAACTTGCTATTTAATAATTTTTCTCATATCAACATTATTTTCCTGAGATTGGAGTAGAATAGTAGAGATCTTTATGATTTTTTATTTCCAGAGCCTCATTCTGCAAGTCAATGGAATGGTACTAATGCAATTGGTTTTTATGATTTCTTTAGATGCAACCTACATTTTGACACATTATTTCAGTATAAAAGCTTTTTTTTTTTTCTATGCCAAATCTATCCTTACAGCCTTGAACTCTCACTTTTGGATCAGTTGCACTATTTCTAATCTCAGCCTGCACTTCAAACCCAAGGACTTCTGGATTTTTCCAAACCCCAAGATCAGCCTTTCACTGTGTTTTTTTTACTAGCTTCAGCCTCTGAAGATATGCTAATGCACTGAGTTTGCGACCTGCCAGACACAAAGCGAGGCCTCAGGTCTGGTGCTGAAAGGACAGAAGGACTGTAGTTGGCTAAAAATTATAGCTGGAGATAAATGTCTGAAGCCAAAGGCAAATACTAATTTGAATTGCCCATTTTAAATAAAAATAAACAGCAAATCTTACAGAATCTCATAATAACCAGTGCAAAGAAAAAAAGTAATTTGGAGAACAATATCTCCAAAGACTTTAAACTTTTTTTAATACCTAGCTCGGCTTTAGCTCTAATTTGTTGCTAATACATTTCATCCAAGGTAGTTTGATCTTAAGTCGAATAAACAACACATTTCTATCGAACGTATCACTTTGCTTATATTTTAAAGCTCACCTTAAAATATCACTAGTCAGGTATTTCCACCTTAATTTCACAGATTAGAAAATATAAAACAAAATTATATTTTGCTACATACAAGCCAGACTATCAGACTCAACATGAATTTTAAGTATTCCTCATCTCCGTAGATGTGATCTCCGAGACAAGGACATACATCAAGATTCTCTCTCATTCCGTGTCTCTCGCATAAGCAGCTGCATGTTTATGTCATGTTGCTTTATCTGAGATGGTGCCACTTCTGCAAATCCTTGTTATCTCTTACCATGAATCCTGTGCACTGACGTTATGTGGGGCATACTGTTTTCATATGCCTCTCTGCTCTCTGGGGATGACTTAGTCAGAGGCAATGCTGAGCGAGAACCCCACCAGCTCTCTCTTCCCGGCTGCGGTGTGCCGAGGAAATAGCGGCCAGCTTCACACCTGCCTCCTTCGCAGGCCTGAGTATGGAAATGTCTGTCGTCGCTCAGCCTGGAGTGGTCGAGTGCAAAACCATAGCAGAGAGCACTGCGGTCTGAGTACTGTCTGTAGGCACAGGAGACGTCGTGGTGCTGGGAGCTCGGTCTGTCTGCAGGCTCCAGTAGCTGGGGAGAAGCTGTATCAGTCAGGGGACTCCCACCCCACTGGCTCTCGTGGTCAGACTCAGATCTCTCCGTGTGAAATCCAGAATACTGCAAAACGGGAGAAGCAGAGGGGAAATTACTAAGCCTGGGTGAAATCTGCAAGTAACTACACTGAAAAGACAGAGTAGACACATGATAGGGTTTTTGTGAGCGTGCCCACACATCTGCACCTCCTGATTGGCCTCCTAGTCCTTTCCTGTACAACACTCTGTAATGAGCTCACAGATGACAGGATAGACCTCATGAAAGTCTAAAACATCCCATGTCAACCCATAACAGCCATCTCCTTTACGACGTGTAATATCAGGCTCGGCAACACCAGTGTTGCAATTCAATATTTTTTAAATGTGTCCAGGTTTTTCCTATTGCTTTGAAAGCTAGTGCTTATGTCCAGCAATGGTGTTCCAACACGCCTCAGCAAAACGCTTTCAAAAGGGACTGAAATAACACTGCTCCTGGAGCACTCTCACACGTCAAATTGAGACTGAATGTATTTCAAGTTCTTTTTCTAAGGGTTCTTTCTCTTTTCCTCATATTTTGCTTAGGTTTTGAATTTTTTTCCTTACTTGGAGTGGTATTTTTTAAGTTATTTCCTCCTACTAGTAGGGAAAAGAAAGCCTCCTGTAGATCCTGGGACTACCAACACTACTACAGAGTAAAGCTCCAAAGTGACGGCAGAATGGTAAGAATCTGAAAATCTCATCTCTGTTGCTATGTGGGAACAAGGAAAATCCAGGAACTATTTGCCAGGAAAGGCATCTGCTGGCCAATGCAGGTAGAGTGGGCACTTGGCACCGTCACTTAAGCCGAACCCTGCCAAGGCAGAAGCAGCAACTAGCAGGCAGCTGGAAAGACAGACAGAAGAGGAGCATGGGCACTTGTTTAGGGATAAGTATGGGTTAAGTGTCACAGATTTCTAGGTATTCATAATGAATGTTTCAAACTTCTAGGTACATTTTGGGAAAGAAAAGAAAAAAAAGAAGAACAAAAAGAATGCTTATTAAACCTCCTGGGATTTAGCTATCTCATTTTTAAATCTTTTTATTTATTGGAACTGTCGAACTTCACGGAACATCTTTAAATCAATTTCACCCATGATTATGGACTGGGATGAAACCAAAGCTGTACATGCTCACCTCTTCAGAACAGCACACTCATGTCACAAATCAATGTATTACAACATGAAACCTTGGAATTCTCCCATTCCATCACTCACCTTCCAGATGCCCGCTCTGCCTTTCTTTTAATACGCATTAGGCCTCTCTCCTGAAAACATAAGCTTACCTTCCTTTTCATTAGATTGAGTTGCTACGAAACTCCTCATTATCAGCCAGGATCAAGGTTTTATGGACTTAGCAATCGAAAGTACGGACCAGATGTTTGACTTGCAGAAACTTAAACCATCTGTGCAACATCAGTAGCGGTTTTGGCATTTAATTGGCTATTTCTCCAGTATTCCAGTTTATATTTGTGAATACTGTTTGTTCACACGATAGATAATTTAAAGGAAAGAAAGAAAGGGTCATGGGTTTGAGGAGCTTGATTATATTTTGTCATTAGCTGTTATAAGAACACCTGCAGGCTAAAGCCTACCAGTAGGTACGAATGGATACGGAGGCGTAGCAGTCAGCAAGTTAGTACCACCACATTCATCACAAGGCTTCAGAGATGAAAGGATACATCTGATTTTGCATAGAGGTGAGATAGTACAGAGCTACAAAAGAGCTATTTTAAATGCCAGTATGTAGGAACTATATTCAGCCATCACAGATGGCTGAACCAAAACATCTAACTCTTCTATTATCTTTTCACAGCTAATTTCTTCAAATGTCTTAGTCCCAAAGATATCTTCATAAATACAGACTAAATTATTGTAAACTTTTGGACAAAAACATAGAGATAAAATTAAGATTCTGATTAAAAACTTAGGAATCATTAACTAGATTTTTAATATTAAACTTTATTCAAAACAGAATTTCACAAAAGAAAAACTACTGTTGCAGTAAAATTTTAGAATTATTTTTAGGGCTCATTTTGGACTTGATATTTATAAACTAGGTTTTTTTAATTTAAAAAGTTAAGCCGAAATACAAGCATAAATGTAAGTATAAAATAGTTAAAAGTTCATTTATTTTCTTATTAAAAACAACTCATGCTATGTATTTCTTTCATGAGGAGGACAAGGGAAATTAAATTCTAATAATAGTATAATGAAATTTAATGTTTTGGACAATTTATGATGACAATAAATGCCAGAGATTCCTTCAAACTGAAAATTCTTAATTTGCACTTAGCCCTAATAGATATTCTTCAAATTGTTCACCGTTTCTAAGGACACCTCAGGGTCCAACTTATCTTCTTTTGAAGGGAATTTCTCCGTTTAACTGAAAACTTCCTCAATTTTTATTTTTTTTATCTTGAACTTAACCACAAGGGATTCAACTGCAAGGCCTTCGTGCATATTTCTTAAAGAAAGATAAACCATTTCAAAGGGTGTAAGTTCACTACATCAGAAGTGCACCACGTAATGTCATGTAACCATGTAGTCAAGACCAACAATACTTCATGCATATTCTTTGTACTTAATGTAAATGATGATTATTTGAGATCTGACCCGTGGCAGCTGCTAGGCCATGGACAGAATTAAATTAACACAGTGAATTGCTTGTGACCCACATTGTCTACCAAGGTTTGACATGACTGCTTACCCGTAAGGTACAACCTAAGCAGACATAGGCCAAAAACATGTCCAACTCACTCCAAAGCTCATCACATCACTATTGGCATCGTTAGGCTGCCTCTACCGCTGCAGTCCTACCACTGCCTTTTCTGGGAGTCTGATGTTGACAGGTGGAGATGCCAAATACGGACATGTGTGACATGTTGACAGGGGGAAGAAATGAAAGGGTGATATGATCAAAGACACCGCTTTACTGAAATGGGAGTGGAAACACTATCTCTCAAGTCAGAATTAAGCTCCCATATGTTAAGTGATGAAAGACCATAGAAAATAGAAGCAGATTTAATTAAAATTTTGGTCAATTAAAATTAGCGGAATTTTTTTTTTCAATCCCAGTCCTGCCTCACCAGAAACGTTCTCCTTTCTGCTAAGTTTTGCCTTCTGACTTCTATCAGGCAGAACTTACTATTTTTGGGTTTTGAGTTTAACCCTCAGACAGAAGTGAAACATGATAAAAGAACTTCAGACGGGAACATGTGAAATCCCTTCAGGTGATTTCTGAACTGTCTCTTGCAGAAACAACAACAACAACAAAAAAAAAGGTCCTCCAGCTGGTTCCTAGAAACTGAATTGCCACCTCTGGATACTAGAAATGTCTTCCAGAGTGCTAATCCAGTGCACCATCGCAGTGAGAGTATACGAGCAAGATTAGCACTGACACAGAAAGGGGCTCTAGGCCATGACTGATGCTGTTTTCACTCCAAGAAAAACTCCAGGAGGGCTGAAGGGGCAAAGAAATAGGAAAATATACATTCCACACCTAAGAAAAGCTTACTTCATGAGAGCCCATGGAAGCATACGAGACCAGTAGACAATTTAATATTTCTCAGGTGATTTTCTTTTGTTTGATCTTCCATTCTTACAGGTGTCTCACTGGCATGAGCACTCATCCCATAATACGCAGCAACATCAGCCTGGTCCATAGACTGAGCCAGATGTCCAAACAATAGATGTCATAGATATCTAATTTTCTGGCAGCCTACTCAGGTTTTTATCATTATAAACGTTGAACATATAGTGAAACCCTCTCAGAGTCCTCTTCTCCATGAAAAACTTTCACTACATCAGCGTTAGCAGCTTTCCTCTTGATTTGTGTCCCAACCATGAGAAAAAACATCACAGATGCGGGCTGCATTGTACTGAGAACATATGCATGCTTTTAAATCACTTTTATCTTACTTTTTACTAATGTAATCCTGAAATGTAAAATACGTTCTTTTTGCATTCGCTATTATAGGCAGAACAGATGGTGAAAGGCTTAGATTAAAGTAATACAGCATGTCCATTAAAATAACCCCCACTGCTGGTGACTCCACCAGATCAGGAGTTAAGTTATGTTTACTATAAAAAGAGGGGTTTGCTTTGCTTTTGAATACACTGGAAGTTGCCAAAGCTTCAGGCTACAGGAAGAAAAGAAAAAGGAAAAAAAAAAGGCTGACTACAATTCAGCCTGATTCTGTTATCTTTACCCCATCAAGTGATGTACCCGAAGAGAGGTGGATTGCAAAATTAATCCAGATTATCTATTTAAAGGAGCTATAAAATCAATTTGCCTCCAAAATGAGGTGTATTAATATACATCTACTAGAGAAGGCTCTGACTTCCGAAAAGTCGTGCATGCTGTAACACACACCAAAGCCTCCATCCAACAGCTCTTGGGTACATTCTTACTTGTCTGTTTGTATTTTTATAAATACGTATTTCTCCAAGAACTAGGATGAGTTATGAACCAATAAACGTTTATCTAGATCTGACCATAAAACTTTTCCATTAGAGGCAAACAACAGTCAATTTTAAATACTTTTTTAAATAATCATCATTAATGGGAGATTAAACTCCAGAGCAGTTGTTCAGTTGATCACAATTAAAATGTTTTTCCAATCTTCTTGCTATTCCTGTGTACAGAATAAATGAGGTCCAGGGCTAAGTTTTGGGAACACAAAATAAATGAGGTCCAGGGCTAGGTTTCGGGACCCACTCACAACGATTATGATTACAGTGGAAGACTACAGGAATCCTTTAACCAACTCTCAATTTCCTTTTTCTTAAAATCCTCTTCTATCAAGTCTTCATCTCTCCTGTTTTTTCATCTCCTCCTTCAGCTTTCCACCTCCCTAGCAGGACAGGACTAGAAGAGCACTGTTCAAAGTCTCTGGGCAAACCCTACAGCTGCGTCTTGAATTTTTGGTTGCTTTCGTCTCTGCTTGCCCTTCCCCTGCCTGGGGCAGGTTTCACCAAACGCACTAGCCCACTGTACAAACATCAGTCAGTCTTAATCAGATGCTGACCGATGCCTCCAGTTTAGTGAAGGTTTTTGGTTAAAGAGTCTACAAGCACCACATTAATTATGTTTGCTTTTGCATAAGATTCAAGGAAAAAAACATTAACACTGTCTTAGGTGACCAAAACATCCACCTTTTGCCCCAGTAGTAAACGTTCCGCTGTAATTAACATGATTTTCATACAGTTCACATCTCATATCGCTATCCCAGGGTAAAGTGAGAGGATTCTCAGTCATCAGCCAGTAAAGCATATGATTGCCTTTTCTCTTCAAGAGTGAAGAAAATAGAAAGGAAAAAAGGAAAAAAAGAAAAAGGTAAAAAAGAAAGTATGCATATTTAAAATCCCCTAGGTGCCCTTAAGAAAAGCTTTGTCCACTGCCATTATTTTACTAATAAACTTCCTGCTTCCTTCCTGCACCAAAACCCAGGCTCCTGTGTAAGCCAAACCCAGGACTTCACTTTTCGGCCGTGGCTTTTGAGTCACACTCTCATTCTCCGCAACTGACTGGCAAATTCTGTGGGCTGGAGACTGTGGGACACAGGCCATACCACCTGCTGCATGTTCTTCACAACAGCTTTTCTTAGTCTTTCAACAGTTTATTCAGCGGTGGAGAAGGATGAGAGGGACGCAAAGCCAAGCTGCCAGTGTTGCTAGTGGTGATGTGCTACAATGAACGGTATGACCATTTTTCAAGATACTGGCAACTAGCGTGGCTGCTGCTTTTTGAATGATGAAGTCTGTGACTTTACTACCAGGCAGCTGGTAATGAGGATGCAAAATGAAACTGGAGACTAAACATCCTGAGCTGTCAGAAAACAATCCCTGATAAACCAGCAGTCTCAATGCTGCACTGCTAGTCCAGGGCTTTTTCTGGTGGCAGAGAGAATTAGGAGGTATGAATCAAAGTCACACTTGATGTGGGAGGGTAACAGATCTGCAGCTGGGATTGTCCTGCTAGCAAATGAGGACTTCTGAAAGGACTGTGTAAGGGAAGATGAAGGATAATTTCAGTAAATCAGAGATAGTCATCTTAAAAATACAATTTAGAACTAATTGTACCTATCTTTCCCAACTCTTTAAAGCAGTTTTATTAAAATTGTTTGGTGTAGCACATTCAAGAGTGAGGCTTTTCTTTAACGACCCGAAGTAATATGTGTGAACAAATGATTAAATAAACAAGAGTCATAACAACCTTTGGCAAAATTAGATTCTTTAAAAATCTGAATTCATATCTAGGCACTCAGTTAAATGTTCCCTATGTCAAAAGTGGATGTCATTTAACTGAAATTCTTACCCTTGGTTCTTTTGAGGGGAAAAAGAAGAAAAACAAAGTGGTGTAGACACTTGGGCTTGCATTGTGCACTCTTAGAGGTCAGCGCCTGCAGAGAAACTGCATCACGGTCATTATCAGTTAAATATTGACCTGGATGCTTTAAAAATACATAGCCCTTCAATGTTACACCACGAATGCATACATCCATACCCACTGCGGAGTGGCATAAGGGCAGAAATTTTTGCATCGTTATTTAGCAAACATAATGGTGGTTTCAACAAACAGACAAGGTAAGTGTGCAAGGGCTGTGGCACTGCTGTCAGCAGAAATCTGTTGCGCAAATGTAATAGGTAAGCTCTAGCTCAGAGACCAAATCAAGAGCGGTGCATTCTCCAAGCTGGGACGTGTTCCTTACACATTAGGCCTGAAAGTGAAATCTGGGAAATTAAAGCCTACTGACGCCTAGTGCGTTCTCCCTTTTGAAGCTTTGTACATAAAAAAGCTTTCTTGTTCCCGTTCAGCAGCTTAGCTTGTTGCTTCCCTCACCTCAAAACTCACTCCTCCTGACTGAGATTGCAGTATTAAACTGCTGACAAACATCTGGCAGCTTTCTAGATCTGTTGGAATTATTAAAAGGTAAGAAAAAGCAACCTCTCTCAAACGGAAAAACTGACAATCCTCTCAAACCAGGTATTTCAAAACCAACATTTTCACTTGTCCTTCTGTCCGCTCTTCATTAACTCTAAGACCTGTGCTGTTACTGTTGATGATGATTTATTACGCATGCTGGAACATAAATGCTTCCAGCTTTTTAGAAACAGTTCAAAGAAACATGTACCTGTCTCAAGATCTTATAACCTATCATCCTTTATTCCCTTTGAGTAACATGTTCTTTGGCCCATTCTAATTACTCGGGTAAAGTAACAGTCAAAAATCCAGATATTAAAAAAAAAATTATTTTTGGTTTTTCAAAGCCAACTACCTGTGGGTATGGTGACGTCCTTGATTTTGACTTTGTGCTCGAGAGGCGGGATTTGCTTCCCTTTCTATTATCCGTTATGGTCGGAGTTGAATTTGCGTATGAGAATGCCGGCTTGGTAGCAGTGACCTGATCCAGGGAGAGCTGCAGTCCTTTATATTCAGTATCCCTATGTAAAAGGCAAAAGTGAAAAACAAGCTCATGTCAAATCTTAATGGGAAACACACCTTCTGTTTTTGTGGGGGTGGAAATGAAAGATATTTTTAAGGAAAGAGAATAAAACACCCAGGGCAAGCCAGTATGTCCCCCTAACACACTGACGTGGTAGAGCTTACTAACCAACAGCATTATTTTTATGATTGGTTTTGCATGCAGCTGTTATCACCTTCATCTACTTTCTTCAGTAATAAAAAACAGTGGCACGGAAATTTCTGCGATTTACATTACAGTTCTGCATTGGTCATATAGCTAAGCAGTAAATAGGATACACTTTCCTCAAAACTCTCTTAACTGTACAACTACAACCTTACCATGTGCGTATATGTGCGTGTGTGGTCACGCGTGTGTAGGAGTGCACATAACAGCCTACACAGATGACTAAATAAAGTGAACAAATTAAATTTTTTAGGAAAAACATTTCATCTTTAAGGTTATACATTTCTTTGTTTACAAGGTTTCAGGCAATTGGTGCAAATTTTTGAATTTTTCTTCTTCTATGAGTTTTGTGAGCGTTTATCCCTGTGATTGAAGTTTCTTATACTGACAGAGTTTACCAATCAGAGGAAACAGCTAAGTAAATACAAGTCTTGTGACTTAAACTGTCTCCCCCCACTCACAAAATACTAGAGGGTTTCTATGGGGAGCTAGATACAAGGGCAGTTTGTGAAGTACATTGCCAGCTTCCTCAAGTTTTCTGATGAATACATAAGAGCAAGGAAATCAGGCATGATTCAGAGCGTCTTAACTAAGCATAACGAAGGCATATGCATTGGACTGCATCCCTCTGCACACATCTGCGTGTCTGCTGATAGCAGAGGGAGTAAGAAATGATCTCTTCAGCTTTCATGTAGTCATACGGAACCTATTCTGACAATGATTTATTAAAAGAGAGCAAAGCAAGAGTTTCTTCCTGACCTACCTACCTGGAGGAAGACAGGAAGGATTCATGGCTTTTCTCTTCCTTTCTGTTAATCAGCAGAGAAGTGGAAGAGCAAGGAAAGAATAATGCTTCTCTTACGCCATCAAGGAGGCAACATATTCATTCACACATTACCCCTACTCCATCTAAACCGAAAGACTCATCCTTAGTGAGTTATACTAATAAATTGTTCACCCAGCTTTAGCAACAATATCTTGCTCTATAATCACATATAAGCCATTGACATATAATTGATGTAATCCATCACAGTCTAACCTCTTTAGAAAGGAACTGCACCACAACCTGAGCGTAGCACAGCTTAGTACACTGAAATTCTTCCAGATAAAAGTAAGGGGTTGAAGGATAAATTTGATAAACCACTGAAATAAATGAAATAGGATGAAACTTTGAACAGTTACAGATAAACCTGCT